>NW_021623814.1:0-18823 GCF_004785775.1 Grammomys surdaster | reverse complement strand
CAGCACCAGTGCAGCCATCGGGAGCAGAGTTCAGGTCCCCAGCACCAGTGCAGCTGCTTGCTGGGTGTGGTGGCCTGCCTGTAATCCCAGTGCTCAGAAGTAGAGATGGACAATCCCAAGAGTTAAGCCTGCTAGGCTAGCCATATCCATTGGGTCAAATCAGACGTCTACCCTCAATGACTAAGGTAAGAACATTCTGGCAAGACTTCCAGTGTCAATCTTGGACACACACACCCATGCCTGTGTGCCCAAATATGTAAACATGTACACATACACCACACACACACACATATATACGTGTGAGCAAAATATTTAAATTTTAAAAATAAAATATTAAAAGCAATGAATAGAAAATGGATAAATGTCTATTAGAAAACTAGACAAATAAAAAACATGGAGTACTTTAAATGTGCACCTGATAAACACATTTAGTGATAGAGCAAAAAAGATGGCGAACAACTGACATAAGCATGTTTAATTAAACAGACATTGCATATGAAAATAGGAAAACCTGAAACCAGGTCAGTGCCATACAGTTCCTCAAGAAAGGGGAACAGAGACAGAAAATTCAAGATGGCAATTTCCCAAAACTGGACCAGTGAGGCTTACATCGATCCCTCATCTGCAACATCAACACCAGTTACTGTCAGAAGTACACATTCTGGAACCTCGCACAAGTCTGCCTACATCAAAAACCCTGAAGGTAAAGCCTGCCAATCTGGCTTTCATGGCTGTAAGATGCAAAAGTTTAAGACCCACTAATCTGGTCTTCTTAAAAATTAAAGTCATGATCCCTCTGAGATTCTGATGAAACCCATGAACCTTCTTCTAGAAAAGCATGCATCTGGACAAATGCACAGCTTTCCACACAAACATGGAGTAGAAGTATCTGCCATGCTGCAGCCCCATGGCCAAGTGGACACTACTGAACTCTCAGACACCTCACCTATGACAACTATCTATGGCACAGAAATCGCCCCTGCTCCCCCAAAAAAGTAAGAGCAAGCTGTAAGCAAGCCCTCAAGTCTGACACACCACTACCTCTCCCAGCTTATGTTCACTTGCTTAGATTCTAAGAGTGACAAAATCTACGGGGCTTAACATCCCAGATCTGTGAACTTTACATTTACAGGTTGGACTAGTAGCCATTCCCACTGAGAGTCTAACATGATCATTACTACGTTCGGCAATCAATCTTTCTGGCCTCAAGAGTAGCTCTCTCTTAGAGAGGGTTTTTTTTTTTAACTCATTATTTTTCTCAGTGTGGCACATGACTCATATCCTAAACCATGTACTTATAAGCAGATCCTTTATTTCCTTACATTCTATACAAAGAACTAAGAACAAATCATATGGACCTAAAATTACAGCATCATAACAAAAGAATAGTCCAAAAGCCAAAATGTTGATTAGAGCAACTATAATCCTCAAACTTTTATTTTTCCACAATTTTACATTTCCATGTGAATATATGTGTGTGTGAATACACACACGCACACATACTCTAAGATAATGAATCGAACTACATTAAAATATTAATGTTAACCTAAGAAAAACATTACATTAAAAAAAATGTGTGCACACCTGCTAGGCTCCTATCAATTTAAGCAGGAAACCATTTCTCCTCTACATCATGAGCAATAGAAAAGTACTTATTAAAACATTAATCACAGTCCATTATATTCTGACTCACTGCCAAAAGTTCCCATTACATCACTGAAAATATCTATTAACCAAAACCTGCTTTTGACAAGTTACAGAAATGTCGTGTTTAGAACTCGGTAATGTAAAAGTCAGTTTAAAAAGAAGAGTTGCAAAATTGATTTTGCAGTGGCAGCAAAAATAATTAATTTTTCCCAACATTTATTACTACAGAGTTGACTTAGCTAGTGTTTCAAATGTAAAATTATTCAAAAATATTTTAAATTTTACCTATTATTATTAGACACACTTGCCATGAAAACATTAAATACCAATGACTAAAATGTGAAATTAAATCACTTTAAACTGTGCTGAATATAGCAATCTAAATAAAACTATGTTCACTTGTGTAAATATGGGTCTTGTTTAGAGCCACATTTCACAGGAAATTGTCCTAAATGAAAACCATCCCTGTTTTCCACTCCCACTCTTTAGGATTTATGTTTTTACATTTAACACTAGTTATACAGAGCCTCCCCACCCCCGCCCCAAAAGCAGTACCTTCGGGTCAGAACAGTGACTACTTTGAGGACTTAGAACTTTGCAGGATGCCTAGTTTGTAGTTCTCCAGTTGCTTGTTTGGGAAGTGCTGACATTGGCTTCCCAGTCTAAGGCAGAGCTGACCCCAAACCAGGAGGAAAGCATAAAATGCTTAATTAATAAAGTGCAGAGCAGAAACCAAAGGGTTTGAGGGCAACTGTTACCCAGGACAGAAACCAGTTATAACAAATGATTTCACATATTAGGGGCAAGGGGCTCACTATTGAAATCATAGGTTGTTTTTCCTCCTACTTACTTATATCGCAAAGTTTTCAATAATGACTATACATTTCCTTCAATAGGAAAAACCCACTGGACTTATTTCAATGTCTTTTGATTACAAGATAACTACAAAAAGCTCACATGTCCTGACACACTGTGCTCACTGCTTCTTTCAAATCCATACTTTCATACTATCGATTTCCAAAAAATATTAGTGACAATTTCCCGTAGCTCATATAAAATTCAGAATTTCTAGTGTTTCCATTTATGTTTTTATTAATGTTTCTTGCATTCCCTTTACATAGAAAAGTCATGGTAGAAGAATTTACAGAAATTAAAAAAATGAATTATATCTTAGTTAATAAGGAGACAGAAAAGAAACAGACCAAGCTGAAAATCACAAACCATGATACACATAAATCCCCTGAGAACTGCAGTCAAGAGCCTGCGTGTTATATTTGAAAGGTTAAAAGCATCACCAAATGACACATATCTAATAACCTCCCACCAGCTCAATCTCCAGGTTCCTTGTTTAGTTTTCTTTAGTCTCTTTAAATGGAAACATAATTTCTACATGCCTAATTTTAAAAGGATTCTTTGTCCTTGAAAGTGTTTCTTAAAACACTATGATATTTCAAGAATTGGGAAAAATGGAAAACTAAATCCCAGTTTGTGATCCTAATCTTTCAATTAGGAAATGAATATTTAATGAATGATTGTGGTTAATTTAACCTAGTAACAGACAAAATTCAAAGAAAGACTCAGTCTATGATTGCAACTTCTGTTTCTTCTCTCTTTATAGACAATGCATGATACACCAGTGAGATGAAGGGACGCTAATGGTCACTACAGCCCACAATCTGAACTTATGGTAACCAAAATGTGAAAGAAACATACATAAGTATTTAGTGGCCAAAAACACTTAAATAAATCAATCAACTAACTAATAAAGGCAAAGCCTGGGATAGGAAAATAAGTGGTGGGTAAAGTGCTGTACAAGCACAGGGACCTGAGCTGGGATTGCCAGCATTCACGTACAAGCTGGTGCACACCCACCGCTTGAGAGGCAGAGTCAAGACGATACATGGAGCAAGCTAGCTGAGCTCAATCAGTGACTTCCAGGTTTGCTGACAGACTCTGCCTCAAAAGATACGGTGGAAATCACTGAGGAAGACAGACTAACCTCTGGCCTCCACACAGAGACATGATGACAAAGCAACAAGCCATACGCACACACAATTCCAAGTACTTAATAGAGACACTGTACTACCAAGAAATTGGAGAATGACTCCCCACTCCTGAAGCTTGGGAGAAGGAGGTGGGAATAACTTCACAGGACAGAAGCCTAACTAACAAAGCCTCAGCCTGCTGATCAAGGCTGACACCAAATGTAATGGTGTCTTGTTGACATTGCATGCCCACCCTGCTTTGTGGTTTTCCTTGAGACAGGGTCTGAATATGTAGCTTTGGCTGTCCTGGAACTCAGAGAGATCTGTCTGCTTCTGCCTCGCAAGTGCTAAGATTAAAGGTGTATGCCTCAACACACAGCTAACAATGTGTGTGTGCGTGTGTGTGTGTGTGTGTGTGTGTACATGTACATGCATATATATATTATTCTTGATGTGATAAAAATGGTAACTGATTTCTATGGTATGCCTCATGAACATGTATAACTCTGATCTCATTATGAAAAGTAAAGCACATAACTGCCTATAAATGGACATTCTGCAAAAACACAGGCATGATATATTCCAGAGAGTCAAGGTCATCAGGCATATGTAATCTCTAAAACATTGTCAAAGCCAAGAAGATCCTGTGAGAAAGACTACTAAATGTATTGCAAGATACAGATAAGAACCTGGATCAGGAAGAAATATTAGGTAAAACTAAGGAAATTTAAAGGAAGTAGGAATTAAGTAAATCAATAGTGGTTAATTCTAACAAATATACTATACCGATGTTAGCTGTTAGCGGGAAATGATGTAGGTTATGTGTATTAAAGGTATAGGCTATTGTATGCTCTCTATATTAACTTTATAAATCTAAAGCTACTCTAATGGAATCATTCTGGGCAGGTGGGAAGATCATTTTCTGGCCCAAGCTAGCCTCTGACTAACTATACATTAATTCCTTCTGTCTCTGCCTCCTGGGGTGCCAGGCATGAACTGCCTGTAAAAGGTCTATGTTTGTTGTTTAATTCTAGCAGACTTTTTGTAGTAATTTGCATAACTATATGAAGAAGCTGAACAAACAAAACCTAACATCCCCCAAATGGAGGACTGATATCCATATTCAGTATACCATAATTCCAGTATCATCAGCAAACAAAGCACTGCATCAAAGAAACACACATATGTAGTCAGCTCACTTCTCATTAAGGTACAGATGTGCTTCAGTGGAGAAAAGACTGTCTTCAACAAACCATACAAATCTACTCAATATTCTTATGTCATTGAAAGAAACCAGCGCGTAACTCTCACCACATAAAAAATGAACTGCAAAGGAATCACAGATCAAAATGATGTTATACCCAAGACAACAGTAAAGTACCTAAAAGAGAACACATGAGAAATTACTTTGACTTTGATTCAGGGAAAAAAATTCATAGATAAAACACCTAAAGCATAAGCCATAAAAGGAAAATAAAACTCAATCAAAATGAAAGCTCGCACTATTTTAAAGAACACTTAGAAATGGAAAGGATAAGCCATAGACTGAAAAAGTAGGTTGACAATCATATCAGGCATCTTAAATGTAAAATAGACAAAAAAAAAGAAAGAAAGAAAAAAAAAACCCACCCAACAACAAAATGAACAAAAGATCTGAGCAAACACTTCATCAGAGGGAGGGAAAAAAAAACAAGAAAAGCAGCAAAACAAAGAGATTTTCCGTGTCAAGAGAAACAAGCTTTTAAACGCAGCACCATCACCCATCTATTAAAATAGCTAAGGTTTGAACAGATTGACTACAACAAGTACCAATGCAGGAGCTCACTGGACCTGGGCGGCTCCAAAGGGGAGGATGAACAGAAAGCTATATAACCCCTTTGGAAAACAGCTGTGAGTTTCTTAAGAAATTAAATAAAAAACTATAAATGCTAAAATCTTCTACTCTTAGGTATTCACTCCAAAGTAAAGAAAGTAAATATGCATATTCTGATAGGAATATTCCTACAAGACTTATTTAAAAGATCAGAGAACTTTGAAAACAACTCAAATACCACAGGTAAGCAGACTGTGGTCTATACAAACAATGGGATGCTACTTTGTAATAAAAGCTAGTGAATCACTGATATATACTAAAGCACGGATGACTGGCTAAGCACACTATACTGACTCAAGCAAGTCAGACAAGACCAAATGCATCTACTATCATTTTATCTATATAAAACGCTAGACGGTGTAAATGAATGTATAATTCAGAAAGCATAGTAGTAGGTTTCCTGGTGGGGAATTGAGAGGTCAGAAGGAAAAAATCACAAGTCATGGCAGGAAACTTTCCAAGTCTACAGATAGGCCTGTTACCTTGGTTACGCTTACAAAAGCTTACCTTCCTTGTCCTTTAATCATGTGGGTAAAGATAGGCCTTGGTATGGTATATGAAGCTACTCAAAGCTGTTTCAAAGAGAATCAAATTCAATCTATCTTGAACTCACATGAAGCCGAGTGGATCTTTTCATTTGCATAAGGAAACATTATGGGGTCTTTGTGACTTTATTTTTACTAAAGATTGACACATGCTTTAGAAAATACTTCAGTTATTTCCCACCATGCTAAAACAAAACAAAAAGAAGCCAAGACAGTAAGGATCACAACAGGATGGGCTCACTTAAGGATGGTGAAATAGTTACATGATCACGACAATTATACCATCCCGTGTTTCCTGAAAACATTATAGCCCAATTATGCACAACTGCACTAAGATGGTATAAATACATTAAAGCACACTACCTTCAGTCTCATTTAAGCTTTCAGAAAATACACTTAATTCGGAATCTTGTTCTCAGCTCATAATGGCAGACAACAATGACAAGGAAGACACTTCACTGTTAAGTAAGCCAGACACACAAACGGTGAGTGGAGTCTGTGCAGCTCTAGAGGATAACAACAGTCATGTAAGTGGTCCCCTCAGATAGACACAGCTGAATTTTCTCAAGCTAAAAAAAACAGCAGTGAATTACTGTGTTATATGCATGGCTATGCACATGTTTATGGATGCATTCAACTGTATGTCTGTATGTGGAGGTTAGAGGTCAACACTAGGACCCTTGCTCTACCATTCACCACCTTATTTTTTTCCCCAGGAAAGGCAAATCTCTATTTCAACATATGAGTGTGTACACTACTACAAAAGGGTAACACACAGTATTTTGCTGTTACAACACTGTTTTAGGTCACTGTGGTAATAAAATCATAATAGCTTTAAGCTTCGATTCAGGTTATATTTAGTTATCAGTTTATACTGCAGATAGATAGATACATAGATAGATAGATAGATAGATAGATAGATAGATAGATAGATAGATAGATAGACAAATAGACTGACATACATACACACATGTATATGTTTTACTCATTCAATTACTTTACCAAATTATTTATATAATTCTAAGTATTGTTCTGTTTAACACTTAAACCCACAAAGCTATATAAAAGACAAAACCCCTTTTGATTAATAAAAGAACGCTAGAATATATGTTTAGCTTCTGTAGCTACAAAGTGAGCCCCCCTCCCTTAAGGCAGTTGTGATCTTTAATGCCTTCATCTCTATTAAGGCGTTACAACATTGCTTGACACACAAAAGGAGCTTGTTAACCTGGATTCTGTGCTGTTGACGTATTCCAAAATATGCCTTCTTTTTATTTTATATGTTATTTAAAACAATTTTTAATTTAAAAATATTTTGATCATATTCTTCCCCTCGCCCAAGTTCTTCCAGGTCCTCTCCCCATTACTACCTATCCAACTTAAGTTCTTTCTCAAAAAAAAGAACAAGAACGCAGTACTACAAACTCCCCCAGAGGGAAAACAAAATAAAACATATCCACCTCAAACCAAAACAACAAACAAAACCAACCAACCACACAGCAACAATAACAAAAAAAAATACATATACACTGTAACCAAATAAAAGGACACACAAAAAAACTGTCTGCACATTATTTTTTGAGAAAAGGACTCTCAATGAACCTGAAACTCACTGCTTGGCTAGACTGCCTGCCCAGTGACCGCCACAATCCAGGATGGATAGTATTCCACAATAATTGGGGACAAGACGGGCAATCATATACCCTGTTAAAGGAATATATATCAACATTTACTATAAGGAACTTGATACCATTTCTAGATGCTATACGCAAGTGGATATACATACAGAATTCTGGAATAAAGAAAACCATATAAGGATAAACAATAAATTGGATTGATCCTTTTAACTGATGCTCATAATCAGTCTCATAATTATAGAAAGGATGGTAGTCATCTCTTGAGACATATTAAAAGCAATTTATAATTACAAAGTACCAAATTTTGATATCACAAAAGGAGTAAAAGATAATAGTAAAAGCTAGGCATTATTATTTCTATATTTGGAATTCTGGTTTCATACCACATCTTGACACAGAAATGCAAAAAAAAAAAGCCAGGTATAATAAAAACCTCAAAATTATTAAGATATATCTGAAATCTGGACTTAGCCTATACAGGATACAATATTCATTTTCCCGTGTGACTATTAATCAGTTTGGCTGGAGTCAGAGGGTACTATCAATTTTGGCTATACACATAACAAATAAGAACATAAGGAATAACAATCTGGATGTGCTATTTAAATCCCTGTTAATTTATCTGACAAAAATTGTTTTTCACTCTTCACTTATTCATAAAATAACTTCACTGGACACACATGGTAGGCAGAGCTATTTCTCCCATTGAAATGGTGGTCCCATGGAGCACTGTAAGGTCAGGTACAGGCCAATGACTGTGGGAAGTGAGAGGCTCCTCTGTCTGCCGGAGGCTCTGCTGACTTGTGCTCATATACAGAGCCCTAAAGCTAAACAATCCCACAGTGATTGCTGTGCTTCTTGTTTAAATCTATACTTCCCAAATCGTTCATACCACAAGTAACCATTTATTTTACACCTCGGTCCCATGAAGGCTGGACGCCGAGTGTCAGGAAATTCGAGGGTCAGGAGGTAGGAGTAGGGGGGTAGGTGGGGGCATATCCTCATAGAAGCAGGAGATGGGGGATGGGATGGGGGCTCCTGGGCGGGTTGGGGGGGGAGAAATGGAGTAAGGGGATAACATCTGAAATGTAAATAAAATATCCTATTAAAAAGAAAATCAACTGTATGTGGGTGTGGTATGCATACACAGACACACACCTGCATACACACAGCTAAAGTGAGTTTCACAAAGCAATACATTGAGTAACTTAGTAACTCTTCACTAGTTTATCCCTCTTTAATCATGGACACAGGTCAGGATGTGGCTCCAGCTGGCAGCCTGCTTGCCTAGCACGATAGCACTAGGAGCTTGATCCCCCAGGCATAAAATGACGCTGTGGCTCAAGTCTGCAATTCCATCACCTGGAAGGTGGAAACAGGTGGATCACCAAGTTCAAGGTCATCCCTGGCTACTTGGAGTTGGAAGCCCATCAGGATTACAGAAGGCCTTGTCTCAAAACAAACAAACAGACAGACAAACAAACTAATTATTTTTAAAACCTCAATACATCATTTAAAAATATCTCAGTACTGTACAAGTTGAATCTTAGAATGAGACTGGGTAAAATATGTGTAACAAATAAAAAACACTTTCAGAGTCAAGAAAAGGACAGAGTCGCCACCAAGCCATAACACCTTTAACCAAATGAGTGACAAACCCTTCAACAACTAAGGCTTCCTTCCTAAGAAAGAATGGCAGTTTCACAGCAAAGTTACAGAGCTCCAGAAGTACAGAATAAAAGTTTGATGTGTTGCTACAAGCCTGTGATATGAGCATACAGGAGGCAGAGACAGGAAGATTCCCAGTTTGAGGTCAGCTTGGAATACATACTGAGGACCTGCCCAAAGATATGGGTGTGAGGAGACAGGAGGCAGAGACAAGAAGAGAAAAATATCATTCAGGGATCAGAAACTAGGACTGGTCAGTATTCCAGGTTCTCAAGTCTTGAGATACAGGATGTAAGACCCTATACCCTGTCCACTGCCAGCCCACCTGCTCATCCTCAGGCTTTCAGCCTCACTTCAAGACTCACATCATCAACTGCCACTGTTCCCAGTTCTGACAACTCAGTGAGTTCTATCACCAGCACTTTGGTTCCTCTTGCAGACAGCTCATGGTATCTAACATCATATGAGCCAATTCCCAGAACAGACTCCATCTTAAATATCATTGTATTCTGTTTGGTTTTTTGTCACTTAGAGAACTCTGGCTAAACTGTCCACTAGCAGTTGAGAATGTATTTTTATTGTTATTTTAGGCCAGAATATTAAGAGGCATTTCCTTCTGTTTTGCTCCCTGGTATTTTCTTGGCACCCAAAAGCATAACTGTCCTACAGTAAATACACCATAAAGACCTGCTGAGTGATAGGCACATGAGAAACAAAACAATGTTACTAGCAAAAATTCAGTTTCTCAAAATGCTTGAAAAGACTAAAAAGTTTCATTCTTCAATGGAGACCTTACATAGGGTCTACAGAGTCTAACAAATTTTACAGTGATTTGGAAAGAATAAATAACCAAATTCCAACAGTAAACTGAACTTGTTCCTTTGGAGTCCTATTAAAAAAAATAAAACCAACTGTATATCGCTGTGATAATTTATTATATTTGGAACTGCTTTTCTGAGATTAATTTTAGAATATATCTCATTACATATTTTAATTAGCATTATGATTTAATATTGTTAAAGTCTTAACTACAAAACTATGATTCTGAGACAGACTGTATAATTACATTTCCTCAGTGACCTTGCAGTCTCGTGAGCATTTACTCTAGACTAAACAGCTTCATTCAGCTGCCCTGTGTCTGACTGTTGATGAAAGACGCTTGTTTGACAACTGCTTCAAGCGGAAACATATTTTTCCATGATTGCATTAAAAAGAGATTTAAAGCATACCAGACTACAGCCAGAGCAGCAGCTAAAGCACAGGTTCACATTGATTTGTAAGTTGACTTTTAATTCAAATACCAACAAAAACAGATATGAGTGAGTGGATGAGAGGGAGAGAGAAAGAGAGGAAGAGAAGGAGAGAGGGAGAGAGGGAGAGAGGGAGAGAGGGAGAGAGGGAGAGAGGGAGAGAGCCCAAACTAGTTTAGAAATACTTCAACAATAACAACCAAGTATAATATAAATTATGCTAATACATACAAAAACTGTAATCTGTGATGTTTGTGTTTGCCTGGGGTTTTTTTCTTTGCTTTTAAGATGCAAAACTCTGTAAAACTACTATATTAACTGAAAAAAGTAGCATAAGAAGTAAACTTAAAATACTGTCTGTTGTGGAGCAAGCAAGTCACATATTATTTTCAACAGGTAAAGCTGTTGACCAAAGTATACACAGCATGTTATACTCTCCCTTGCAGAATGTCAAATATAATCAACAGTTAAAATTCTTTTTTTTTTTTCTAAGAAAAACCACAATCATAGTGATGGCAGGTGACACAAACAGTCAATGTTGTGACTGTGGCAGTGGCAGTGCATGATATGCATTTGTCAAAACTCATGGAAACGTATGTGTAAAGCATGTATATTTAAATTATTCTTTAATGAAGCTGCTATATAACAGCTTATTTTTAAGTGATCGTGCTTTAGGCATTTTAGATTGCTATTACTTATCTCACTAACAGAAACCTCAACTAACCCGTTTAAAACAAATTTAAGAACTGAGATTCAGCCTTTCATAAATACTACTTTAAACAACCATATAGAAAAATATAAAGAAGCAGGCACGTGCACACATGTGTGAACATATATTGATAATAATAAAATGGTTTTTTTTGTTTTTTGTTTTTAAACATGCAATCAGATGCTTCTTCTTTTTAAAGATTTATTTAGTTTATGAATGTGAGTACACAGTTGCTGTGATCAGACACACCAGAAGAGGGCGTCGGATCCCATTACAGATGGTTGTGAGCCACCATGTGGTTGCTGGGAATTGAACTCAGGACCTCTGGAAGAGCAATCAGTGCTCTTAACCACTGAGCCATCTCTCCAGCCCAATAAAATGTTTTTTAAGAAGATACATACATGGCCACTGAATACTTGAAAAGATACTCAGCATCACTAGTTACCTAGGAAATGCACACGGCTCGACTATAATGATTGCCCATCTATATGTATTACTACAGTTACCATTTAAACAGAAAAGTTTGTAGAAATAAGAGAAAAACGGAACATTGGTACTCTATTCCTACTTAGGGAAAAACAATTCAGGTTTGATGGAGAAAGGTGTGGAGGTTCCTCATACAAAAACTAACAGTCAACTATCCAGTGGCCCTGCAACCTTACTTCAGATCTCTATGTAAAAGCAGTAAAAGCAGGCCCCTATTTGAACACCCAGCCTCACAGTCACACTACTCATCATAACCAAGAGACAGACACCACTCTATGTCCACACAGAGATAGAGTAAAGGTGGTATGAGCACACGCATGCCATTATCTAACCTGAAATGGCCTGTTACACTCTTCAACAGGACACCAGAGCTTGGTTCTACTGCCTAGTCTACAACATTCACTAAAGAGAGAATCTATGTAATTCTATTTTATGATATATTTAGAGTTGTCATATTTAGGAGACAAAAAGGCACTGGGGAGGAGGGGGGAATTAGGCTGTCATGTCTAATACAGTTTCAGTTTTATAAAACAAAAGGTTCTAGAAAT
Organism: Grammomys surdaster; assembly: GCF_004785775.1. Lineage (NCBI taxonomy): Eukaryota > Metazoa > Chordata > Mammalia > Rodentia > Muridae > Grammomys > Grammomys surdaster. The sequence goes on along the minus strand of NW_021623814.1, from coordinate 6,475 downwards.
AGTGAGTACAGATGATTGGTTGCACAACAATATGAAATGACTTAATAGCACTGAATTGTCCAATCAATTTCTCAAGATAGCCTACTGTTTATGTCTGTTACCTCATTAAAAAAAAAAAAACAGGTCATTTAAAGGGTCTAACATATGAAACCAGAGAACATAAGGAAGAAGAAATACATAAACAGATAATACTTGAGGTCATTGTAAAATTAGAACAATAAAAGGTAGATCAAACAAACTCAAACTCTTAACATTTAATGAAATTCAATGTTTTAAATTGAGTTCTTCCCACTATGTATGTTGTAAATGCTCAGTAGAAAGTGACCAGTGGTCACAAGAGGGGACAGTATAGATCTACAGCATTTACAGCATTATAGAAATTTCTATTTCCTAGTTAACACTATTTAAAATTTTACATTTATATTACATTTTAAAATAAGATTTGTTTTATTAATCTCATGTGCATGTGTGTGTACATGAGTACACACACAACTTGTGTTCAAACCTGTAGACAATAGATCTACAGGTGGCTGGCTCACAGTCCAATGTGGGCACTGGGAACCCAACAACAGTCCTCTGCAAGCCATCTCTTTAGTCCACACATTTAATGCATGATATCATCAAGATTATATCCATTGTCGGGCTATTTTCTATTTTCTCTATTTATTATTTTTCTTTTCCTACCTTCTATTAAGTATTTCCTTTTTCCATTTTCATGTATACGGGCACATAGAGTGTGTGTGTGTGTGTGTGTGTGTGTGTGTGTGTGTGTGTGTGTGTTTGCATGTGGGTGTTCATATATGTGGAGGTCAAATGTTGCTGTTACAAACCACCCATCATCATTCCTCCACTGCATTCAGTGGGCGGGGTCTCCCATCATGAGATCACCTCCAGAGCTGGCTGAAATAGCTGATCCCACTAGTCAGCTTGCTCAGGGATCCCTCGTCTCTACCCGTGGAGACTAGACTTTCAAATAGGTACCACGCTCACCTGCATTCCTTTACGAGGTGTCTAAGAGTCCTAACTCTAGAAGTCATGCTCATGAACAAGCTATTTAACTGCTGAGCCATCTTCTTTGTCCTAGTTACAATGAATATGAACTTATTGTTTACTCTGGTATTGGTTGAATAGATACTTATTCCTCTTTTGCTATAAGATGTTACAACAGTAAGCTTTCTTCTCCTTCCTGTCCTTTTACCACTACTCTGAGGCCACTCAGATGGCTCAGAGGCTAACAACCTGAATTCAAACCCATGTGGTGGAAGAACAGAACCGGTTCCCCCTCACCTCCACATGAGCACCATGGTACCATGGTGCATGGGTTCTCTCTCTCTCTCCTACTCCTGCTGTCTCAATAAGTACATTTTTTTTAACCTATACCACTTTAATTTTACATGTAATAAACCTAACAATGTAACTTCTACTATTTATGATTATTTCCATGTCCCATGATAAATGTAGTTTTTATAACAAACTTATAAGAAAATGTAAAACTCTTTTAACAGAAGAGGGACTGTTTTAAATACTTAATCTTTACTGACATTAAAGATTCTATGGAAAGATTAAAACGATAGTTCTGGCTGTTGGTAATTCAGCCAAAGTTTTCTAAACCAACGTCAGTGCTACATGCAACTTTTCTGTGCCATAAAATGTAATATTCTTGGGGCCAGGAGGATAATATCTCAGTGAGTGAAGTGCTTTTCATGCATCCAGGGGTATCTGAGTGCAATCACTAGAACCAACGCAAAAGTCCAGATGTGCTACCTGATAGTAATCGCACTGGAGAGGTGATGCAGGTTAGCCTGATCAGTGAGGTCCAGGTCCCAGTGAGCTATCCTGTCTCAAAAGACAAAGTTGATGGCTTCTGAAGAATAGCACCAGAGTTGACCTCTGGCCTCCACACACACATGTACACACATGTGCACATACAGCTGCACACACATATGTACAGACACACTACTCCCAAAATGCATGTGTACCTTATGTCCTCATGCTGTAACTGTTAGCATATAGGAAATTATAAATAAATTTACTGTCTTAAGGAAATTTTAGATTCTCTATTTTGTTGGCTTCATATTTAGAGGTCATAGGACTTTAAGAGAACACAGAACTAAATTTTATCAATACTTAAGAGGCTCCCAATAGTGGATGTGATAGTTTGTATTTACTTGGCCCAGGGAGTGACACTATTTGGAGGTGTGGCCTTGTTGGAGTAGGTGTGTCACTGTGGGTGTGGGCTTTAATTCCATAGACCTGCTGCCTAAAGTCAGTATTCTCCTAGCAGCCTTCAGATGAAGATGTAGAACTCTCAGCTCCTCTTGCACCATGCCTGCCTGGATGCTGCCATGCTCCCACCTTAATAATAATGGACTGAACCTCTGAACCTGTAAGCCAACCCAATTAAATGTTGTCCTTATAAGACTTGCCTTGCCATGGTCTCCTCACAGCAGTAACACCCCAACTAAGACAGTAGACAGTCAAACAATATGCCATTTACTTTAGGTCCACCTTGGAGCCTCAAGAATCACATGTAGACTATTGTACATCATCTTCAACGTGCTGGTTTTAACCTGAGGACACACGGTTTTATTATATGTTGGCTGTTTCTTATCTCTATTGCTATAGTCTTTAATTTTAATTACTTGGACTCATTGTATGCATTGTTTTCTCTTTCATATTATGTTCTTTTGTTTAGAAACACAATTTCTGAATCAGTCTTCTATTCAGTAGTTTACACTGGAAAAAAAAAAAAAAAAAAACAGACCAAAAAATGATGATCTACATCCACCGTCACCTGTGTCTGGATGTCCCGAGTGTAAACAGGCTTCATGTGTCCCCAAGACAGACTGTCTTCATTACTCACAAACGCCATGATCTCAAGTTCATTCTCCAAAAGGAAGCACTCACTACAGCCGCTGAGCCTCTGCCCAACCCTCCATTCTACCTGTTGAGAACACGCTTCACGGCCCTGTTCTCTAAGGCCTAGTTTCAGAATAGATAGAAGACAGGGACTAAATCTACTATGTTTTGTAGGTAAGTACTCCATTCATATTTTCACTGGCTTATTATATACTAAGGTAATTAATCCTCAATTCAAAGAAGCAAATAGAAAGCTAAAATGGCCACTTCAAATATGTCTGCCAAAGACAGCCTCAAAAAGAGAACACCTGCATTCCAGTCCTGATCTCAAGAACCTAGTGAAGACACTGAAAAGTCGATATATTGAATAAAACTTAACTTAGAATTAAGTATTACTTAATTTTAAGAAACAGGATTAAGTTCTGTAAGTTAAGCCCTAAGAATCATAGAAAGTGTTTCTGATGCTTACCCAAGTCTTCCTAACAGCTCTTGCTCAGGAACTTGTGGTCCAGAGGTCTCTATCTGCAGGGGCTGGTATTCATAGAGAGCTTCTTCGAGCTTTTGGATTGGTGCTAATGAAATCTGTTGACCCTATAAGAGAAATGAACAAAATACATTTTAATAATATTTTCATATTGTCATTTGTAGTAATTTTAAAGATGACTAGAGAGAAGGCTCAGTAGTGAAGATTACTCACTGTTCTTGTGGAGGATAGTTCAGTTCCCAGCACCCACATTGGGCAACTCACAACTACCTGTAACACCAGTTCCCGAGGATCCTGTGCCCTCTCCTGGTCCCTGGAGGAACTGTACTCACATGTGTATTTCCACACAGATACATAGACAAATAATTTTAAATGTAAAATAAAGTCTTTTAAAAATTAAAAAAAAGTTATTAGGATTATTATGAGTATAATGGATTACCATCACAGACCACATTCTATAATTAATATAATTTAATGAAAGAATGAAATCTACCATTAAATGTAAATTTTGCATTAATCAGTATTGTTGTTTATTATCAATAGAATTAAGCAAAATAGAAGTATAGTCCAACCTTACATTTTCTACTTCCTGTAAAATATTATGAAATATTTGGTAATCAGTGTTTTATTTTGATTTAAAGTTCTAAAAAGGGAAAGGGGCTAATGTCACATAAATCTATTTCCCTTTTCTGGTGTGTCTGAAGAGAGTGACTATTCTCACATAACATAAAATAAATACAATCCTTTTAAAAATTTATGATAAAAACTAAATTCAATTGAACATCTAGGTATTTTTCTGAGAAGAAAGAACTTCTATGTCAGTTCCCAAAGATCACATCTGAATACAAGTGTACAAAAATCAAACATCACTCAGCCATCTACATATGATTTCCCAACTGGCATTCTAACATGTGATCCATCTTTTCAAGAAAAATACAATAAAAATAAAAACTGGTATCTACTTAAGTTCAGACTATGTCTTAGTAAGTCATATGAAGAAATATTCAAGGTTTTAAATGAATAATGGCCAGTGGGTGTTTTATAGCAAAAGGCTGGTGAAATGGCTCAGCAGGTCTGTCTCTAAGTCCGATGGCCTTTGTTCAATCTCCAGAATATATATGGTGAAAGAGGGAACCAATAAATGAGAAGTTGTCCTCTTACCTCTTTACATGCACTATGGCACTCTTGTGTACATATACATACATACGTACACACACACATACAAACAATGTAACAAAAAACATTTAGTGGCTTTCTAAATGGAAAATAGTTATTGTGGCAATCCTACTATAGCAGTGTGATATTAACTATCAAGAATGCTATACAGATTAAGGAAGTTTAACTATATGATACATATGTTACATATAAACTAATTTGGCTGTATGTCATAAGGAATAGTATAGCTAGCTTTGAGTGACAGAAAATCCAAAGGAGGCGCAGGCAAGCAGCCGCACCTGGAGGGTTATTCTGCAGCCCCTAGCAGGAGAACTAAGCGCCTCTCAGCATGCGCCAAGCAAGCGAAGATGACTGCTCAAACATGAACACGAACCCTGAAGACCTCACATGGTGCCAGGACCTTAGTGGGTGCCTCAGACATCATGAAGATGGTTAATCATGGCTGTCACTTTGACTGGATCTAAAATTCAACTAAGCAAAAAGGCTCTAATCACACTTGTAAGGGGTTTTCTCTACTAGGTTAAAGTGGGAAGATATACTCCGAATGCTGGTAACACTAGCACATATGTGAGTAGATCTGAGCGGAGAGCTTTTGCCTTTGGCCTGAGTGTCTTTGCATCTCCCTGGTGAGTCCATCTACCCACCCCATTTCCAAGTCTATTCACCCGTTCTCAAGTCTCTCCACCCCATTCTAGAGTCCGTCCGTCCAGCGGTCAGGTCTGCCCACCCCCGAGTCCTACATCCAGTTCTTGAGATTATCCACCATTCTACAATCCATCCATCCACCCAGCTCCCCAGTCCACCTAGATCAATCCTCTTCCTCTCCTGGTGAAGACATACATGCAAACTTATCATCAATTAAATAACTGCAAATCCCGTTAAAAAATACTTCAAATAGGTTGCATCCCATAGACACAGGGACAGTTCAACATATACAAATAAATAACAACACAGAAGTGAACTCCAGAACAGAAATCACAATATTATCTCAATAGACACCAACAAGTATTTTGACAGAATCAAACATATCTCTGTGATAAAAGTCCTGAAGAAGCACGGGGAACACATCTCAACATAAAAAAGGCTGTATATGACAAACCTAGAGCCAATCTTAAAACTGGAAACTAAAACTGGAAAAACTGAAGACATTTCTACTAAACTCAGGAACAAGACAAGGGTGTCCACTTTTTCCACAATTACTCAGTATCATGCTTAGACACCTGGTTACAGCAACAGAACAAGGAATTAAGAGATAAAAATAGGAAAGACAGAAGATAAAGTTTCCTTATTTGCAGATTTACACATAAAAGATCCTGAAGATCCTATCAGACAACAGGATACTTTCAAGTGGCAGGATATAAAATTAACATACAGAAATCAGTAGCTTTTCTATATACCAATAACATGCTAAGAAGGAAATCAGAAAACCAACTTCACAATTGCTTCAAAAACTAAATGAATAAGAAAAGATCTAACGGGGGCTGGAGAGATGGCTCAGCGGTTAAGAGCACTGACTGCTCTTCCAGAGGTCCTGAGTTCAAATCCCAGCAACCACATGGTGGCTCACAACCATCCGTAATGAGATTGGATCCCCTCTTCTGGTGTGTCCGAAGGCAGCGACAGTGTACTAATAAAATAAATAAATAAATAAATAAATAAGAACAAGAAAGTTAAAAAAAAAAAAAAGAAAAGATCTAACAAAGAAGTGAAATGAGACGTCTACAATGAAACAATAAATGCTGAAGAAAGAAATGGAAAAAGACAGTGGAGAGACCGCCCATGGGTTTCTCTGTCTCCTCTCTTGCTGCCTCTCTGTCTCTCTGCCTCTCTGTCTCTCTCTGTCTCTCTCTCTGTCTCTCTCTCTCTCTGTCTCTCTCTCTCTCTGTCTCTCTGTCTCTCTCTGTCTCTGTCTCTCTCTCTCTCTCTTTCTCTCTCTGTCTCTCTGTCTCTCTGTCT
>NW_021623813.1:0-18826 GCF_004785775.1 Grammomys surdaster | reverse complement strand
CAGCACCAGTGCAGCCATCGGGAGCAGAGTTCAGGTCCCCAGCACCAGTGCAGCTGCTTGCTGGGTGTGGTGGCCTGCCTGTAATCCCAGTGCTCAGAAGTAGAGATGGACAATCCCAAGAGTTAAGCCTGCTAGGCTAGCCATATCCATTGGGTCAAATCAGACGTCTACCCTCAATGACTAAGGTAAGAACATTCTGGCAAGACTTCCAGTGTCAATCTTGGACACACACACCCATGCCTGTGTGCCCAAATATGTAAACATGTACACATACACCACACACACACACATATATACGTGTGAGCAAAATATTTAAATTTTAAAAATAAAATATTAAAAGCAATGAATAGAAAATGGATAAATGTCTATTAGAAAACTAGACAAATAAAAAACATGGAGTACTTTAAATGTGCACCTGATAAACACATTTAGTGATAGAGCAAAAAAGATGGCGAACAACTGACATAAGCATGTTTAATTAAACAGACATTGCATATGAAAATAGGAAAACCTGAAACCAGGTCAGTGCCATACAGTTCCTCAAGAAAGGGGAACAGAGACAGAAAATTCAAGATGGCAATTTCCCAAAACTGGACCAGTGAGGCTTACATCGATCCCTCATCTGCAACATCAACACCAGTTACTGTCAGAAGTACACATTCTGGAACCTCGCACAAGTCTGCCTACATCAAAAACCCTGAAGGTAAAGCCTGCCAATCTGGCTTTCATGGCTGTAAGATGCAAAAGTTTAAGACCCACTAATCTGGTCTTCTTAAAAATTAAAGTCATGATCCCTCTGAGATTCTGATGAAACCCATGAACCTTCTTCTAGAAAAGCATGCATCTGGACAAATGCACAGCTTTCCACACAAACATGGAGTAGAAGTATCTGCCATGCTGCAGCCCCATGGCCAAGTGGACACTACTGAACTCTCAGACACCTCACCTATGACAACTATCTATGGCACAGAAATCGCCCCTGCTCCCCCAAAAAAGTAAGAGCAAGCTGTAAGCAAGCCCTCAAGTCTGACACACCACTACCTCTCCCAGCTTATGTTCACTTGCTTAGATTCTAAGAGTGACAAAATCTACGGGGCTTAACATCCCAGATCTGTGAACTTTACATTTACAGGTTGGACTAGTAGCCATTCCCACTGAGAGTCTAACATGATCATTACTACGTTCGGCAATCAATCTTTCTGGCCTCAAGAGTAGCTCTCTCTTAGAGAGGGTTTTTTTTTTTTAACTCATTATTTTTCTCAGTGTGGCACATGACTCATATCCTAAACCATGTACTTATAAGCAGATCCTTTATTTCCTTACATTCTATACAAAGAACTAAGAACAAATCATATGGACCTAAAATTACAGCATCATAACAAAAGAATAGTCCAAAAGCCAAAATGTTGATTAGAGCAACTATAATCCTCAAACTTTTATTTTTCCACAATTTTACATTTCCATGTGAATATATGTGTGTGTGAATACACACACGCACACATACTCTAAGATAATGAATCGAACTACATTAAAATATTAATGTTAACCTAAGAAAAACATTACATTAAAAAAAATGTGTGCACACCTGCTAGGCTCCTATCAATTTAAGCAGGAAACCATTTCTCCTCTACATCATGAGCAATAGAAAAGTACTTATTAAAACATTAATCACAGTCCATTATATTCTGACTCACTGCCAAAAGTTCCCATTACATCACTGAAAATATCTATTAACCAAAACCTGCTTTTGACAAGTTACAGAAATGTCGTGTTTAGAACTCGGTAATGTAAAAGTCAGTTTAAAAAGAAGAGTTGCAAAATTGATTTTGCAGTGGCAGCAAAAATAATTAATTTTTCCCAACATTTATTACTACAGAGTTGACTTAGCTAGTGTTTCAAATGTAAAATTATTCAAAAATATTTTAAATTTTACCTATTATTATTAGACACACTTGCCATGAAAACATTAAATACCAATGACTAAAATGTGAAATTAAATCACTTTAAACTGTGCTGAATATAGCAATCTAAATAAAACTATGTTCACTTGTGTAAATATGGGTCTTGTTTAGAGCCACATTTCACAGGAAATTGTCCTAAATGAAAACCATCCCTGTTTTCCACTCCCACTCTTTAGGATTTATGTTTTTACATTTAACACTAGTTATACAGAGCCTCCCCACCCCCGCCCCAAAAGCAGTACCTTCGGGTCAGAACAGTGACTACTTTGAGGACTTAGAACTTTGCAGGATGCCTAGTTTGTAGTTCTCCAGTTGCTTGTTTGGGAAGTGCTGACATTGGCTTCCCAGTCTAAGGCAGAGCTGACCCCAAACCAGGAGGAAAGCATAAAATGCTTAATTAATAAAGTGCAGAGCAGAAACCAAAGGGTTTGAGGGCAACTGTTACCCAGGACAGAAACCAGTTATAACAAATGATTTCACATATTAGGGGCAAGGGGCTCACTATTGAAATCATAGGTTGTTTTTCCTCCTACTTACTTATATCGCAAAGTTTTCAATAATGACTATACATTTCCTTCAATGGGAAAAACCCACTGGACTTATTTCAATGTCTTTTGATTACAAGATAACTACAAAAAGCTCACATGTCCTGACACACTGTGCTCACTGCTTCTTTCAAATCCATACTTTCATACTATCGATTTCCAAAAAATATTAGTGACAATTTCCCGTAGCTCATATAAAATTCAGAATTTCTAGTGTTTCCATTTATGTTTTTATTAATGTTTCTTGCATTCCCTTTACATAGAAAAGTCATGGTAGAAGAATTTACAGAAATTAAAAAAATGAATTATATCTTAGTTAATAAGGAGACAGAAAAGAAACAGACCAAGCTGAAAATCACAAACCATGATACACATAAATCCCCTGAGAACTGCAGTCAAGAGCCTGCGTGTTATATTTGAAAGGTTAAAAGCATCACCAAATGACACATATCTAATAACCTCCCACCAGCTCAATCTCCAGGTTCCTTGTTTAGTTTTCTTTAGTCTCTTTAAATGGAAACATAATTTCTACATGCCTAATTTTAAAAGGATTCTTTGTCCTTGAAAGTGTTTCTTAAAACACTATGATATTTCAAGAATTGGGAAAAATGGAAAACTAAATCCCAGTTTGTGATCCTAATCTTTCAATTAGGAAATGAATATTTAATGAATGATTGTGGTTAATTTAACCTAGTAACAGACAAAATTCAAAGAAAGACTCAGTCTATGATTGCAACTTCTGTTTCTTCTCTCTTTATAGACAATGCATGATACACCAGTGAGATGAAGGGACGCTAATGGTCACTACAGCCCACAATCTGAACTTATGGTAACCAAAATGTGAAAGAAACATACATAAGTATTTAGTGGCCAAAAACACTTAAATAAATCAATCAACTAACTAATAAAGGCAAAGCCTGGGATAGGAAAATAAGTGGTGGGTAAAGTGCTGTACAAGCACAGGGACCTGAGCTGGGATTGCCAGCATTCACGTACAAGCTGGTGCACACCCACCGCTTGAGAGGCAGAGTCAAGACGATACATGGAGCAAGCTAGCTGAGCTCAATCAGTGACTTCCAGGTTTGCTGACAGACTCTGCCTCAAAAGATACGGTGGAAATCACTGAGGAAGACAGACTAACCTCTGGCCTCCACACAGAGACATGATGACAAAGCAACAAGCCATACGCACACACAATTCCAAGTACTTAATAGAGACACTGTACTACCAAGAAATTGGAGAATGACTCCCCACTCCTGAAGCTTGGGAGAAGGAGGTGGGAATAACTTCACAGGACAGAAGCCTAACTAACAAAGCCTCAGCCTGCTGATCAAGGCTGACACCAAATGTAATGGTGTCTTGTTGACATTGCATGCCCACCCTGCTTTGTGGTTTTCCTTGAGACAGGGTCTGAATATGTAGCTTTGGCTGTCCTGGAACTCAGAGAGATCTGTCTGCTTCTGCCTCGCAAGTGCTAAGATTAAAGGTGTATGCCTCAACACACAGCTAACAATGTGTGTGTGCGTGTGTGTGTGTGTGTGTGTGTGTACATGTACATGCATATATATATTATTCTTGATGTGATAAAAATGGTAACTGATTTCTATGGTATGCCTCATGAACATGTATAACTCTGATCTCATTATGAAAAGTAAAGCACATAACTGCCTATAAATGGACATTCTGCAAAAACACAGGCATGATATATTCCAGAGAGTCAAGGTCATCAGGCATATGTAATCTCTAAAACATTGTCAAAGCCAAGAAGATCCTGTGAGAAAGACTACTAAATGTATTGCAAGATACAGATAAGAACCTGGATCAGGAAGAAATATTAGGTAAAACTAAGGAAATTTAAAGGAAGTAGGAATTAAGTAAATCAATAGTGGTTAATTCTAACAAATATACTATACCGATGTTAGCTGTTAGCGGGAAATGATGTAGGTTATGTGTATTAAAGGTATAGGCTATTGTATGCTCTCTATATTAACTTTATAAATCTAAAGCTACTCTAATGGAATCATTCTGGGCAGGTGGGAAGATCATTTTCTGGCCCAAGCTAGCCTCTGACTAACTATACATTAATTCCTTCTGTCTCTGCCTCCTGGGGTGCCAGGCATGAACTGCCTGTAAAAGGTCTATGTTTGTTGTTTAATTCTAGCAGACTTTTTGTAGTAATTTGCATAACTATATGAAGAAGCTGAACAAACAAAACCTAACATCCCCCAAATGGAGGACTGATATCCATATTCAGTATACCATAATTCCAGTATCATCAGCAAACAAAGCACTGCATCAAAGAAACACACATATGTAGTCAGCTCACTTCTCATTAAGGTACAGATGTGCTTCAGTGGAGAAAAGACTGTCTTCAACAAACCATACAAATCTACTCAATATTCTTATGTCATTGAAAGAAACCAGCGCGTAACTCTCACCACATAAAAAATGAACTGCAAAGGAATCACAGATCAAAATGATGTTATACCCAAGACAACAGTAAAGTACCTAAAAGAGAACACATGAGAAATTACTTTGACTTTGATTCAGGGAAAAAAATTCATAGATAAAACACCTAAAGCATAAGCCATAAAAGGAAAATAAAACTCAATCAAAATGAAAGCTCGCACTATTTTAAAGAACACTTAGAAATGGAAAGGATAAGCCATAGACTGAAAAAGTAGGTTGACAATCATATCAGGCATCTTAAATGTAAAATAGACAAAAAAAAAGAAAGAAAGAAAAAAAAAACCCACCCAACAACAAAATGAACAAAAGATCTGAGCAAACACTTCATCAGAGGGAGGGAAAAAAAAACAAGAAAAGCAGCAAAACAAAGAGATTTTCCGTGTCAAGAGAAACAAGCTTTTAAACGCAGCACCATCACCCATCTATTAAAATAGCTAAGGTTTGAACAGATTGACTACAACAAGTACCAATGCAGGAGCTCACTGGACCTGGGCGGCTCCAAAGGGGAGGATGAACAGAAAGCTATATAACCCCTTTGGAAAACAGCTGTGAGTTTCTTAAGAAATTAAATAAAAAACTATAAATGCTAAAATCTTCTACTCTTAGGTATTCACTCCAAAGTAAAGAAAGTAAATATGCATATTCTGATAGGAATATTCCTACAAGACTTATTTAAAAGATCAGAGAACTTTGAAAACAACTCAAATACCACAGGTAAGCAGACTGTGGTCTATACAAACAATGGGATGCTACTTTGTAATAAAAGCTAGTGAATCACTGATATATACTAAAGCACGGATGACTGGCTAAGCACACTATACTGACTCAAGCAAGTCAGACAAGACCAAATGCATCTACTATCATTTTATCTATATAAAACGCTAGACGGTGTAAATGAATGCATAATTCAGAAAGCATAGTAGTAGGTTTCCTGGTGGGGAATTGAGAGGTCAGAAGGAAAAAATCACAAGTCATGGCAGGAAACTTTCCAAGTCTACAGATAGGCCTGTTACCTTGGTTACGCTTACAAAAGCTTACCTTCCTTGTCCTTTAATCATGTGGGTAAAGATAGGCCTTGGTATGGTATATGAAGCTACTCAAAGCTGTTTCAAAGAGAATCAAATTCAATCTATCTTGAACTCACATGAAGCCGAGTGGATCTTTTCATTTGCATAAGGAAACATTATGGGGTCTTTGTGACTTTATTTTTACTAAAGATTGACACATGCTTTAGAAAATACTTCAGTTATTTCCCACCATGCTAAAACAAAACAAAAAGAAGCCAAGACAGTAAGGATCACAACAGGATGGGCTCACTTAAGGATGGTGAAATAGTTACATGATCACGACAATTATACCATCCCGTGTTTCCTGAAAACATTATAGCCCAATTATGCACAACTGCACTAAGATGGTATAAATACATTAAAGCACACTACCTTCAGTCTCATTTAAGCTTTCAGAAAATACACTTAATTCGGAATCTTGTTCTCAGCTCATAATGGCAGACAACAATGACAAGGAAGACACTTCACTGTTAAGTAAGCCAGACACACAAACGGTGAGTGGAGTCTGTGCAGCTCTAGAGGATAACAACAGTCATGTAAGTGGTCCCCTCAGATAGACACAGCTGAATTTTCTCAAGCTAAAAAAAACAGCAGTGAATTACTGTGTTATATGCATGGCTATGCACATGTTTATGGATGCATTCAACTGTATGTCTGTATGTGGAGGTTAGAGGTCAACACTAGGACCCTTGCTCTACCATTCACCACCTTATTTTTTTCCCCAGGAAAGGCAAATCTCTATTTCAACATATGAGTGTGTACACTACTACAAAAGGGTAACACACAGTATTTTGCTGTTACAACACTGTTTTAGGTCACTGTGGTAATAAAATCATAATAGCTTTAAGCTTCGATTCAGGTTATATTTAGTTATCAGTTTATACTGCAGATAGATAGATACATAGATAGATAGATAGATAGATAGATAGATAGATAGATAGATAGATAGATAGACAAATAGACTGACATACATACACACATGTATATGTTTTACTCATTCAATTACTTTACCAAATTATTTATATAATTCTAAGTATTGTTCTGTTTAACACTTAAACCCACAAAGCTATATAAAAGACAAAACCCCTTTTGATTAATAAAAGAACGCTAGAATATATGTTTAGCTTCTGTAGCTACAAAGTGAGCCCCCCTCCCTTAAGGCAGTTGTGATCTTTAATGCCTTCATCTCTATTAAGGCGTTACAACATTGCTTGACACACAAAAGGAGCTTGTTAACCTGGATTCTGTGCTGTTGACGTATTCCAAAATATGCCTTCTTTTTATTTTATATGTTATTTAAAACAATTTTTAATTTAAAAATATTTTGATCATATTCTTCCCCTCGCCCAAGTTCTTCCAGGTCCTCTCCCCATTACTACCTATCCAACTTAAGTTCTTTCTCAAAAAAAAGAACAAGAACGCAGTACTACAAACTCCCCCAGAGGGAAAACAAAATAAAACATATCCACCTCAAACCAAAACAACAAACAAAACCAACCAACCACACAGCAACAATAACAAAAAAAAATACATATACACTGTAACCAAATAAAAGGACACACAAAAAAACTGTCTGCACATTATTTTTTGAGAAAAGGACTCTCAATGAACCTGAAACTCACTGCTTGGCTAGACTGCCTGCCCAGTGACCGCCACAATCCAGGATGGATAGTATTCCACAATAATTGGGGACAAGACGGGCAATCATATACCCTGTTAAAGGAATATATATCAACATTTACTATAAGGAACTTGATACCATTTCTAGATGCTATACGCAAGTGGATATACATACAGAATTCTGGAATAAAGAAAACCATATAAGGATAAACAATAAATTGGATTGATCCTTTTAACTGATGCTCATAATCAGTCTCATAATTATAGAAAGGATGGTAGTCATCTCTTGAGACATATTAAAAGCAATTTATAATTACAAAGTACCAAATTTTGATATCACAAAAGGAGTAAAAGATAATAGTAAAAGCTAGGCATTATTATTTCTATATTTGGAATTCTGGTTTCATACCACATCTTGACACAGAAATGCAAAAAAAAAAAGCCAGGTATAATAAAAACCTCAAAATTATTAAGATATATCTGAAATCTGGACTTAGCCTATACAGGATACAATATTCATTTTCCCGTGTGACTATTAATCAGTTTGGCTGGAGTCAGAGGGTACTATCAATTTTGGCTATACACATAACAAATAAGAACATAAGGAATAACAATCTGGATGTGCTATTTAAATCCCTGTTAATTTATCTGACAAAAATTGTTTTTCACTCTTCACTTATTCATAAAATAACTTCACTGGACACACATGGTAGGCAGAGCTATTTCTCCCATTGAAATGGTGGTCCCATGGAGCACTGTAAGGTCAGGTACAGGCCAATGACTGTGGGAAGTGAGAGGCTCCTCTGTCTGCCGGAGGCTCTGCTGACTTGTGCTCATATACAGAGCCCTAAAGCTAAACAATCCCACAGTGATTGCTGTGCTTCTTGTTTAAATCTATACTTCCCAAATCGTTCATACCACAAGTAACCATTTATTTTACACCTCGGTCCCATGAAGGCTGGACGCCGAGTGTCAGGAAATTCGAGGGTCAGGAGGTAGGAGTAGGGGGGTAGGTGGGGGCATATCCTCATAGAAGCAGGAGATGGGGGATGGGATGGGGGCTCCTGGGCGGGTTGGGGGGGGAGAAATGGAGTAAGGGGATAACATCTGAAATGTAAATAAAATATCCTATTAAAAAGAAAATCAACTGTATGTGGGTGTGGTATGCATACACAGACACACACCTGCATACACACAGCTAAAGTGAGTTTCACAAAGCAATACATTGAGTAACTTAGTAACTCTTCACTAGTTTATCCCTCTTTAATCATGGACACAGGTCAGGATGTGGCTCCAGCTGGCAGCCTGCTTGCCTAGCACGATAGCACTAGGAGCTTGATCCCCCAGGCATAAAATGACGCTGTGGCTCAAGTCTGCAATTCCATCACCTGGAAGGTGGAAACAGGTGGATCACCAAGTTCAAGGTCATCCCTGGCTACTTGGAGTTGGAAGCCCATCAGGATTACAGAAGGCCTTGTCTCAAAACAAACAAACAGACAGACAAACAAACTAATTATTTTTAAAACCTCAATACATCATTTAAAAATATCTCAGTACTGTACAAGTTGAATCTTAGAATGAGACTGGGTAAAATATGTGTAACAAATAAAAAACACTTTCAGAGTCAAGAAAAGGACAGAGTCGCCACCAAGCCATAACACCTTTAACCAAATGAGTGACAAACCCTTCAACAACTAAGGCTTCCTTCCTAAGAAAGAATGGCAGTTTCACAGCAAAGTTACAGAGCTCCAGAAGTACAGAATAAAAGTTTGATGTGTTGCTACAAGCCTGTGATATGAGCATACAGGAGGCAGAGACAGGAAGATTCCCAGTTTGAGGTCAGCTTGGAATACATACTGAGGACCTGCCCAAAGATATGGGTGTGAGGAGACAGGAGGCAGAGACAAGAAGAGAAAAATATCATTCAGGGATCAGAAACTAGGACTGGTCAGTATTCCAGGTTCTCAAGTCTTGAGATACAGGATGTAAGACCCTATACCCTGTCCACTGCCAGCCCACCTGCTCATCCTCAGGCTTTCAGCCTCACTTCAAGACTCACATCATCAACTGCCACTGTTCCCAGTTCTGACAACTCAGTGAGTTCTATCACCAGCACTTTGGTTCCTCTTGCAGACAGCTCATGGTATCTAACATCATATGAGCCAATTCCCAGAACAGACTCCATCTTAAATATCATTGTATTCTGTTTGGTTTTTTGTCACTTAGAGAACTCTGGCTAAACTGTCCACTAGCAGTTGAGAATGTATTTTTATTGTTATTTTAGGCCAGAATATTAAGAGGCATTTCCTTCTGTTTTGCTCCCTGGTATTTTCTTGGCACCCAAAAGCATAACTGTCCTACAGTAAATACACCATAAAGACCTGCTGAGTGATAGGCACATGAGAAACAAAACAATGTTACTAGCAAAAATTCAGTTTCTCAAAATGCTTGAAAAGACTAAAAAGTTTCATTCTTCAATGGAGACCTTACATAGGGTCTACAGAGTCTAACAAATTTTACAGTGATTTGGAAAGAATAAATAACCAAATTCCAACAGTAAACTGAACTTGTTCCTTTGGAGTCCTATTAAAAAAAATAAAACCAACTGTATATCGCTGTGATAATTTATTATATTTGGAACTGCTTTTCTGAGATTAATTTTAGAATATATCTCATTACATATTTTAATTAGCATTATGATTTAATATTGTTAAAGTCTTAACTACAAAACTATGATTCTGAGACAGACTGTATAATTACATTTCCTCAGTGACCTTGCAGTCTCGTGAGCATTTACTCTAGACTAAACAGCTTCATTCAGCTGCCCTGTGTCTGACTGTTGATGAAAGACGCTTGTTTGACAACTGCTTCAAGCGGAAACATATTTTTCCATGATTGCATTAAAAAGAGATTTAAAGCATACCAGACTACAGCCAGAGCAGCAGCTAAAGCACAGGTTCACATTGATTTGTAAGTTGACTTTTAATTCAAATACCAACAAAAACAGATATGAGTGAGTGGATGAGAGGGAGAGAGAAAGAGAGGAAGAGAAGGAGAGAGGGAGAGAGGGAGAGAGGGAGAGAGGGAGAGAGGGAGAGAGGGAGAGAGCCCAAACTAGTTTAGAAATACTTCAACAATAACAACCAAGTATAATATAAATTATGCTAATACATACAAAAACTGTAATCTGTGATGTTTGTGTTTGCCTGGGGTTTTTTTCTTTGCTTTTAAGATGCAAAACTCTGTAAAACTACTATATTAACTGAAAAAAGTAGCATAAGAAGTAAACTTAAAATACTGTCTGTTGTGGAGCAAGCAAGTCACATATTATTTTCAACAGGTAAAGCTGTTGACCAAAGTATACACAGCATGTTATACTCTCCCTTGCAGAATGTCAAATATAATCAACAGTTAAAATTCTTTTTTTTTTTCTAAGAAAAACCACAATCATAGTGATGGCAGGTGACACAAACAGTCAATGTTGTGACTGTGGCAGTGGCAGTGCATGATATGCATTTGTCAAAACTCATGGAAACGTATGTGTAAAGCATGTATATTTAAATTATTCTTTAATGAAGCTGCTATATAACAGCTTATTTTTAAGTGATCGTGCTTTAGGCATTTTAGATTGCTATTACTTATCTCACTAACAGAAACCTCAACTAACCCGTTTAAAACAAATTTAAGAACTGAGATTCAGCCTTTCATAAATACTACTTTAAACAACCATATAGAAAAATATAAAGAAGCAGGCACGTGCACACATGTGTGAACATATATTGATAATAATAAAATGGTTTTTTTTGTTTTTTGTTTTTAAACATGCAATCAGATGCTTCTTCTTTTTAAAGATTTATTTAGTTTATGAATGTGAGTACACAGTTGCTGTGATCAGACACACCAGAAGAGGGCGTCGGATCCCATTACAGATGGTTGTGAGCCACCATGTGGTTGCTGGGAATTGAACTCAGGACCTCTGGAAGAGCAATCAGTGCTCTTAACCACTGAGCCATCTCTCCAGCCCAATAAAATGTTTTTTAAGAAGATACATACATGGCCACTGAATACTTGAAAAGATACTCAGCATCACTAGTTACCTAGGAAATGCACACGGCTCGACTATAATGATTGCCCATCTATATGTATTACTACAGTTACCATTTAAACAGAAAAGTTTGTAGAAATAAGAGAAAAACGGAACATTGGTACTCTATTCCTACTTAGGGAAAAACAATTCAGGTTTGATGGAGAAAGGTGTGGAGGTTCCTCATACAAAAACTAACAGTCAACTATCCAGTGGCCCTGCAACCTTACTTCAGATCTCTATGTAAAAGCAGTAAAAGCAGGCCCCTATTTGAACACCCAGCCTCACAGTCACACTACTCATCATAACCAAGAGACAGACACCACTCTATGTCCACACAGAGATAGAGTAAAGGTGGTATGAGCACACGCATGCCATTATCTAACCTGAAATGGCCTGTTACACTCTTCAACAGGACACCAGAGCTTGGTTCTACTGCCTAGTCTACAACATTCACTAAAGAGAGAATCTATGTAATTCTATTTTATGATATATTTAGAGTTGTCATATTTAGGAGACAAAAAGGCACTGGGGAGGAGGGGGGAATTAGGCTGTCATGTCTAATACAGTTTCAGTTTTATAAAACAAAAGGTTCTAGAAATAGTGAGTACAGATGATTGGTTGCACAACAATATGAAATGACTTAATAGCACTGAATTGTCCAATCAATTTCTCAAGATAGCCTACTGTTTATGTCTGTTACCTCATTAAAAAAAAAAAACAGGTCATTTAAAGGGTCTAACATATGAAACCAGAGAACATAAGGAAGAAGAAATACATAAACAGATAATACTTGAGGTCATTGTAAAATTAGAACAATAAAAGGTAGATCAAACAAACTCAAACTCTTAACATTTAATGAAATTCAATGTTTTAAATTGAGTTCTTCCCACTATGTATGTTGTAAATGCTCAGTAGAAAGTGACCAGTGGTCACAAGAGGGGACAGTATAGATCTACAGCATTTACAGCATTATAGAAATTTCTATTTCCTAGTTAACACTATTTAAAATTTTACATTTATATTACATTTTAAAATAAGATTTGTTTTATTAATCTCATGTGCATGTGTGTGTACATGAGTACACACACAACTTGTGTTCAAACCTGTAGACAATAGATCTACAGGTGGCTGGCTCACAGTCCAATGTGGGCACTGGGAACCCAACAACAGTCCTCTGCAAGCCATCTCTTTAGTCCACACATTTAATGCATGATATCATCAAGATTATATCCATTGTCGGGCTATTTTCTATTTTCTCTATTTATTATTTTTCTTTTCCTACCTTCTATTAAGTATTTCCTTTTTCCATTTTCATGTATACGGGCACATAGAGTGTGTGTGTGTGTGTGTGTGTGTGTGTGTGTGTGTGTGTGTGTGTTTGCATGTGGGTGTTCATATATGTGGAGGTCAAATGTTGCTGTTACAAACCACCCATCATCATTCCTCCACTGCATTCAGTGGGCGGGGTCTCCCATCATGAGATCACCTCCAGAGCTGGCTGAAATAGCTGATCCCACTAGTCAGCTTGCTCAGGGATCCCTCGTCTCTACCCGTGGAGACTAGACTTTCAAATAGGTACCACGCTCACCTGCATTCCTTTACGAGGTGTCTAAGAGTCCTAACTCTAGAAGTCATGCTCATGAACAAGCTATTTAACTGCTGAGCCATCTTCTTTGTCCTAGTTACAATGAATATGAACTTATTGTTTACTCTGGTATTGGTTGAATAGATACTTATTCCTCTTTTGCTATAAGATGTTACAACAGTAAGCTTTCTTCTCCTTCCTGTCCTTTTACCACTACTCTGAGGCCACTCAGATGGCTCAGAGGCTAACAACCTGAATTCAAACCCATGTGGTGGAAGAACAGAACCGGTTCCCCCTCACCTCCACATGAGCACCATGGTACCATGGTGCATGGGTTCTCTCTCTCTCTCCTACTCCTGCTGTCTCAATAAGTACATTTTTTTTAACCTATACCACTTTAATTTTACATGTAATAAACCTAACAATGTAACTTCTACTATTTATGATTATTTCCATGTCCCATGATAAATGTAGTTTTTATAACAAACTTATAAGAAAATGTAAAACTCTTTTAACAGAAGAGGGACTGTTTTAAATACTTAATCTTTACTGACATTAAAGATTCTATGGAAAGATTAAAACGATAGTTCTGGCTGTTGGTAATTCAGCCAAAGTTTTCTAAACCAACGTCAGTGCTACATGCAACTTTTCTGTGCCATAAAATGTAATATTCTTGGGGCCAGGAGGATAATATCTCAGTGAGTGAAGTGCTTTTCATGCATCCAGGGGTATCTGAGTGCAATCACTAGAACCAACGCAAAAGTCCAGATGTGCTACCTGATAGTAATCGCACTGGAGAGGTGATGCAGGTTAGCCTGATCAGTGAGGTCCAGGTCCCAGTGAGCTATCCTGTCTCAAAAGACAAAGTTGATGGCTTCTGAAGAATAGCACCAGAGTTGACCTCTGGCCTCCACACACACATGTACACACATGTGCACATACAGCTGCACACACATATGTACAGACACACTACTCCCAAAATGCATGTGTACCTTATGTCCTCATGCTGTAACTGTTAGCATATAGGAAATTATAAATAAATTTACTGTCTTAAGGAAATTTTAGATTCTCTATTTTGTTGGCTTCATATTTAGAGGTCATAGGACTTTAAGAGAACACAGAACTAAATTTTATCAATACTTAAGAGGCTCCCAATAGTGGATGTGATAGTTTGTATTTACTTGGCCCAGGGAGTGACACTATTTGGAGGTGTGGCCTTGTTGGAGTAGGTGTGTCACTGTGGGTGTGGGCTTTAATTCCATAGACCTGCTGCCTAAAGTCAGTATTCTCCTAGCAGCCTTCAGATGAAGATGTAGAACTCTCAGCTCCTCTTGCACCATGCCTGCCTGGATGCTGCCATGCTCCCACCTTAATAATAATGGACTGAACCTCTGAACCTGTAAGCCAACCCAATTAAATGTTGTCCTTATAAGACTTGCCTTGCCATGGTCTCCTCACAGCAGTAACACCCCAACTAAGACAGTAGACAGTCAAACAATATGCCATTTACTTTAGGTCCACCTTGGAGCCTCAAGAATCACATGTAGACTATTGTACATCATCTTCAACGTGCTGGTTTTAACCTGAGGACACACGGTTTTATTATATGTTGGCTGTTTCTTATCTCTATTGCTATAGTCTTTAATTTTAATTACTTGGACTCATTGTATGCATTGTTTTCTCTTTCATATTATGTTCTTTTGTTTAGAAACACAATTTCTGAATCAGTCTTCTATTCAGTAGTTTACACTGGAAAAAAAAAAAAAAAAAAACAGACCAAAAAATGATGATCTACATCCACCGTCACCTGTGTCTGGATGTCCCGAGTGTAAACAGGCTTCATGTGTCCCCAAGACAGACTGTCTTCATTACTCACAAACGCCATGATCTCAAGTTCATTCTCCAAAAGGAAGCACTCACTACAGCCGCTGAGCCTCTGCCCAACCCTCCATTCTACCTGTTGAGAACACGCTTCACGGCCCTGTTCTCTAAGGCCTAGTTTCAGAATAGATAGAAGACAGGGACTAAATCTACTATGTTTTGTAGGTAAGTACTCCATTCATATTTTCACTGGCTTATTATATACTAAGGTAATTAATCCTCAATTCAAAGAAGCAAATAGAAAGCTAAAATGGCCACTTCAAATATGTCTGCCAAAGACAGCCTCAAAAAGAGAACACCTGCATTCCAGTCCTGATCTCAAGAACCTAGTGAAGACACTGAAAAGTCGATATATTGAATAAAACTTAACTTAGAATTAAGTATTACTTAATTTTAAGAAACAGGATTAAGTTCTGTAAGTTAAGCCCTAAGAATCATAGAAAGTGTTTCTGATGCTTACCCAAGTCTTCCTAACAGCTCTTGCTCAGGAACTTGTGGTCCAGAGGTCTCTATCTGCAGGGGCTGGTATTCATAGAGAGCTTCTTCGAGCTTTTGGATTGGTGCTAATGAAATCTGTTGACCCTATAAGAGAAATGAACAAAATACATTTTAATAATATTTTCATATTGTCATTTGTAGTAATTTTAAAGATGACTAGAGAGAAGGCTCAGTAGTGAAGATTACTCACTGTTCTTGTGGAGGATAGTTCAGTTCCCAGCACCCACATTGGGCAACTCACAACTACCTGTAACACCAGTTCCCGAGGATCCTGTGCCCTCTCCTGGTCCCTGGAGGAACTGTACTCACATGTGTATTTCCACACAGATACATAGACAAATAATTTTAAATGTAAAATAAAGTCTTTTAAAAATTAAAAAAAAGTTATTAGGATTATTATGAGTATAATGGATTACCATCACAGACCACATTCTATAATTAATATAATTTAATGAAAGAATGAAATCTACCATTAAATGTAAATTTTGCATTAATCAGTATTGTTGTTTATTATCAATAGAATTAAGCAAAATAGAAGTATAGTCCAACCTTACATTTTCTACTTCCTGTAAAATATTATGAAATATTTGGTAATCAGTGTTTTATTTTGATTTAAAGTTCTAAAAAGGGAAAGGGGCTAATGTCACATAAATCTATTTCCCTTTTCTGGTGTGTCTGAAGAGAGTGACTATTCTCACATAACATAAAATAAATACAATCCTTTTAAAAATTTATGATAAAAACTAAATTCAATTGAACATCTAGGTATTTTTCTGAGAAGAAAGAACTTCTATGTCAGTTCCCAAAGATCACATCTGAATACAAGTGTACAAAAATCAAACATCACTCAGCCATCTACATATGATTTCCCAACTGGCATTCTAACATGTGATCCATCTTTTCAAGAAAAATACAATAAAAATAAAAACTGGTATCTACTTAAGTTCAGACTATGTCTTAGTAAGTCATATGAAGAAATATTCAAGGTTTTAAATGAATAATGGCCAGTGGGTGTTTTATAGCAAAAGGCTGGTGAAATGGCTCAGCAGGTCTGTCTCTAAGTCCGATGGCCTTTGTTCAATCTCCAGAATATATATGGTGAAAGAGGGAACCAATAAATGAGAAGTTGTCCTCTTACCTCTTTACATGCACTATGGCACTCTTGTGTACATATACATACATACGTACACACACACATACAAACAATGTAACAAAAAACATTTAGTGGCTTTCTAAATGGAAAATAGTTATTGTGGCAATCCTACTATAGCAGTGTGATATTAACTATCAAGAATGCTATACAGATTAAGGAAGTTTAACTATATGATACATATGTTACATATAAACTAATTTGGCTGTATGTCATAAGGAATAGTATAGCTAGCTTTGAGTGACAGAAAATCCAAAGGAGGCGCAGGCAAGCAGCCGCACCTGGAGGGTTATTCTGCAGCCCCTAGCAGGAGAACTAAGCGCCTCTCAGCATGCGCCAAGCAAGCGAAGATGACTGCTCAAACATGAACACGAACCCTGAAGACCTCACATGGTGCCAGGACCTTAGTGGGTGCCTCAGACATCATGAAGATGGTTAATCATGGCTGTCACTTTGACTGGATCTAAAATTCAACTAAGCAAAAAGGCTCTAATCACACTTGTAAGGGGTTTTCTCTACTAGGTTAAAGTGGGAAGATATACTCCGAATGCTGGTAACACTAGCACATATGTGAGTAGATCTGAGCGGAGAGCTTTTGCCTTTGGCCTGAGTGTCTTTGCATCTCCCTGGTGAGTCCATCTACCCACCCCATTTCCAAGTCTATTCACCCGTTCTCAAGTCTCTCCACCCCATTCTAGAGTCCGTCCGTCCAGCGGTCAGGTCTGCCCACCCCCGAGTCCTACATCCAGTTCTTGAGATTATCCACCATTCTACAATCCATCCATCCACCCAGCTCCCCAGTCCACCTAGATCAATCCTCTTCCTCTCCTGGTGAAGACATACATGCAAACTTATCATCAATTAAATAACTGCAAATCCCGTTAAAAAATACTTCAAATAGGTTGCATCCCATAGACACAGGGACAGTTCAACATATACAAATAAATAACAACACAGAAGTGAACTCCAGAACAGAAATCACAATATTATCTCAATAGACACCAACAAGTATTTTGACAGAATCAAACATATCTCTGTGATAAAAGTCCTGAAGAAGCACGGGGAACACATCTCAACATAAAAAAGGCTGTATATGACAAACCTAGAGCCAATCTTAAAACTGGAAACTAAAACTGGAAAAACTGAAGACATTTCTACTAAACTCAGGAACAAGACAAGGGTGTCCACTTTTTCCACAATTACTCAGTATCATGCTTAGACACCTGGTTACAGCAACAGAACAAGGAATTAAGAGATAAAAATAGGAAAGACAGAAGATAAAGTTTCCTTATTTGCAGATTTACACATAAAAGATCCTGAAGATCCTATCAGACAACAGGATACTTTCAAGTGGCAGGATATAAAATTAACATACAGAAATCAGTAGCTTTTCTATATACCAATAACATGCTAAGAAGGAAATCAGAAAACCAACTTCACAATTGCTTCAAAAACTAAATGAATAAGAAAAGATCTAACGGGGGCTGGAGAGATGGCTCAGCGGTTAAGAGCACTGACTGCTCTTCCAGAGGTCCTGAGTTCAAATCCCAGCAACCACATGGTGGCTCACAACCATCCGTAATGAGATTGGATCCCCTCTTCTGGTGTGTCCGAAGGCAGCGACAGTGTACTAATAAAATAAATAAATAAATAAATAAATAAGAACAAGAAAGTTAAAAAAAAAAAAAAGAAAAGATCTAACAAAGAAGTGAAATGAGACGTCTACAATGAAACAATAAATGCTGAAGAAAGAAATGGAAAAAGACAGTGGAGAGACCGCCCATGGGTTTCTCTGTCTCCTCTCTTGCTGCCTCTCTGTCTCTCTGCCTCTCTGTCTCTCTCTGTCTCTCTCTCTGTCTCTCTCTCTCTCTGTCTCTCTCTCTCTCTCTGTCTCTCTGTCTCTCTCTGTCTCTGTCTCTCTCTCTCTCTCTCTTTCTCTCTCTGTCTCTCTGTCTCTCTGTCT
>NW_021623812.1:0-26745 GCF_004785775.1 Grammomys surdaster | reverse complement strand
TGGGACTATGTCAGAGGTCAGGAACATTTAATGTGTAATTTTATATAGCAAAACAAGAAATATATCTTATGCAAATTCATTTCCAGAAATCAAGCTTTCCAGGTCCTAACACAACAGCTCTACTTAGCCAATGCCAAGACTCTAGCTCTGCTCGCCATGGCTTTAGTTTAGATATGTGTAAGTCTTATACACAGGAACCGGAGTGGAGTTGCTTATTTTGGTAGCTATAGCCCTATTTTTACTGCAAACAGGCTAAATTTAGTTTTAAAAAATTCATTATTTTCTCAATAAAGCATAACAGTATGTTTTCAAAAACGTTTGTAATCCTTATATAAAGGACACCTTGAACTCTTAACTTATGCACACTCTGCCTAAAGTCGCCTTCCTTTGCCCCTGTGCATCATAATCACCAGTGGACTCTGGAGACGGAGGAGGAAAAGGAACAGTGGACCTTAGAGGAGAAAGGAGTTGAAACATTAGACTTGATGGTTTTCCTGGACTTCAACTTAAATTATCATTTTTTTTCTTCTCACTTTTAGCAGTTTTTTATTCCCCAGTAGGTGGTATAATTATGCCTTGCTTTAGAAAGACTTTGTTTCCTCAGGTCTGGACAGAGAGTGCCTCTGAGACTCCTCTCACTATTTCCTTTCCCTTAAGAGCCCTGCACTGACCGCCTGGCCGACAATCTTGTACTCGGCTCCTTCTGCTGCTGGTCAAACAGAGCTCCCAGGTTAAGGGGCAGAGTGCAGAGCTACTGTGATTCCAATGCTGTCCAGAATTCTGCAGGTAGTTTGATTATAAAAACACATGGCTTCATGAAGTCCAACCAAATAACATGACTTCCATGAGAGTCATCACGTCACTCTTTATTGGTCTCGCCAGTGGATAAGGATTCAAGGTGAATAAGCTCAATAACAAAGCTGTTTCACATTTATACCAACATACTCAGGAAGAAAGAGGAATTGTGTCAGATGTTTAAGCCATCTAAAAGCAAGGCTGAGATCTGGAAATTAAAGACTGTATGGTATCCATGGGCACACCAGGATTTACTACTTATTCCAGACCATTACACAGATTCTAATACCAGCTGAAGTAAACTACCGTTTATTGTCACTCAAGGCTATATTATTCATTTTAGGATAAGGTAGCTATCACTGAAAATTCATAATCAAGTAATACAATTAATGTTTCCTTGACTTGAGTATAAACTAAAGAATAGAGAAGCCTAGCTATTTAAGTATATATGCATTCTATGAATGATGATATCTTGTTGTCAGTGTTAGACATCCCTATTGATAGACCTCTAAGAATAGACTCTGCATAAATAATAGATACAAACATAGGAATATCTTAAGAATCGGGCACTATGATGTTCTGAATGTAGACTGTCCCCACTGTATTTGAATACTTGGTCCCTGGTTAATGGTGCTGTTTTGGGAGAAGTTGTAGGGAGAGTCAACCTCTCAAGAGAAAATATACCCTTAGGAACAAGCTTCAGACTTCATATATTTGACACGCTTCCTGGTTGTTCCCTCCTTGAGGTTGTTTAAGGTTGAGAGAATCTGATCTCTCAGCCACCTGCTTCTTGTCGCCATGCATCCCCACCATGATAAATTCTTATCCCTCTGGAGCTATGAGCCAAGTAAATTCTTCTTCTATAAGCTGCCTCGGTCATGGTGTTTCATCACAGCAACAGAAAAACATTTAATATAGCCACTATAAGATAAACTTGGATAAATTCAGCACTATCTCCAATATTGAAAATATTTACCAAAATCAGAAGGTGTGTGTTTTAAAAAAAAATTCTTACATGTTTGGCTAATTTTAGTATAAGCTCTCCAACTTGAAACTGTAGACAAAACAAAATCCAATACCTAAGATGTGTATATAAATAAAGAAATCTTTATTTATCAAGTGGGTAGAGTAAAAGACTACACAATGACTAACAATAAAATACAACAATTATCATTATATTCTATAATCAACGAACAGACTTTCAAAATATAGTGTTTATCTGTATATTATATAAGGAAGGTTATACATGGCTCTACCATAAGCCATCAAAACTTTGCTTCATTGTACCAGACCTCATGAGCCCCACGTTCTATAACCTGACACCTCCTTTGAACACTTTATTTCCAAGGTTAAGTTCCTACCTCGTTTGCATTGTGACTGCTTCTCCTTCTTCATATTCCACACATCACTTCACTGCCACCGATATATCTTCGTTCAGACCATGACCATCTTTGCTTTACGGTTTATGCTGAGATCTTTGTTTTATTGCTAATGTTGAGCTTTTTGTTTTGTTCTATACTGTCTTTGACATGTAGCCCAGAATAGCTGGATTCACTATGCAGTACAAGCTGGTCTGAAACCCATGATTCTCCTGTCTCAGCTTCCCATATGTTGGGTTACAGGTGTGTAGCACCACACCAGTGCTAACACTGTCAGAACTGACTCACAGTGTGCACATTCTATTTCAGTCTTTCCATGGTTACTCAACTATTCTCAGGACAAAGATCTCCCCAACTCTTACATAAATAGACATTAATTGGCTCCAGGCTCTAAAGAATCAGCTCCAAACTCCTCAGCCTACCATTCATGGTCTATTATACTTGGTTCCAGCTCACATTTCCAAACATATTTTCCCATTAATCATCTCCATTACCCTGAAGTAAAGCCAAAGTCAATCAGGAAGTTTTTGTTTTTCTCTGTTAAAGCTTCATAACTTCCCTTCTCCACCCTTACTCCTGTTGTCTCCGTCTTGGAATGCATAGAGAGTGACATTACTCTAAGAAAATTAGTCATGTGTCAGCCACTCAATTCTGAACAAGTAAGAGAAGCTCTCCTATCCCACACAGAAAATGACTATAACAACAACAAATCAAGTCAAAATGCTTTAAATTATGGATATGAGGGGATGCATATGAGCGAAGTGTCTACAGGTGCCAGAATAAGGTCCAAATCCCGGAGCTAGAGTTACAGGTGGTTGTGAGCCACCATAAATGGCCCTTTGTAAAAGCAATATAAGCTTTAACTATCTCTCCAGTCCCCAAGTAAAATAATCTTAAAAGAAATCTTTTAGGTACCAGAAATTACACTAGAAGTCAAAATAAGAACAGTGTTCCTAGCTGACTTTATGTACCAGTGAGTCACTTTCTACAAGCAGGCAAGCAAGGCCTTAGGCCGATGCAGGGAGAGAAACTGGAACCTATCTCCCTAAACTTTTCTCTGCTCTGTGAAACCTGCTTTAGGAAATACGCGATCGCCAGCCCAGCCGCATGCACAAGAAGCTCGTCATAAAGCTTACAACTCATCTAGGAATAAACACAGGTCAATGGCTGCTTCACCTTCAAGAAACTAAGAACAACTGGCCCAGACTCCATGGTGCTCACAGAATTCTGGCAGAAGCAAATATGGATCTCTATATCACTACAAAAGGCCTACAGAAAACTATCCCCATTAAAACAGGAATCACAAAAATAACAAAATAATGTCACTCATGGCAAAAGAAACAAACACAGAGCTACAATGAATATGGATGGCAATTAAACAACCAGATCCACAGGTCCGAGAATAATCTGAAAGAAATGAATGTTTAAAGTCAAAAGAGATGAAGAAATAGATATTATAAGGCAAGAAAAGGACAATATTGAGAAAATAGTTATTTTAAAAAATCAATAGGGAATCTTTGGGGGAAAAAGCAGCTCAAATGGCAGGTTAAGCAGGCTATCCATAGATGAAAATTATTCAGGTGCAATAGATACAGAGAACACAGAATATAATGGAGCCAAAAAACAAAGATTAAAAAAATAAAGTAAATGGGAAAGCACCATTAAAGAGCTGTTCCAGCAAGGACATTAATCCTACCAGAAGAGCAGACAAAGAGGCAAGAGTGACTCCAGAGAAACTTACCCAGTAACAGAAACACCAAGAGAAACAGAAGTCCAAGGCTCAGCTTTCCAGTTTCTTTCAGAAGGAGGAGTGAGACTAACTTTAGCCTTGTAGAAATAGCATTTATTAATTTTGAATGGCAGACATAGTACAGTATTTTCCTTTATTCTCTGTATTCTAATGTTCAAAATACCTTGTATCTCTTTCAAGTCACACCCTTTCTGGGTTGTCTAGGTAGAACTACTACTTTACTTTTCTGAATTCATAAACCACTGTATCCCTACCTAGCTTATGCTCAGGATTATTTGTAAATGTTATGCATCCCATAGTAGTAAGCTGCTTGAGAGTAAGATGGATACTCACTCAATACTCGTCATTTGGGAGGAAGGAGAATAGAGGGAAGGGAGAGCCAAGTGCAGAGGGGGATGGGAGAGTAAAGCAGGGGTGGGGAGGATAACGTTAAGTATATTTGAATAATCCTATTGAATGTGGAATCCTATCACACACACACACACACACACACACACACAC
Source organism: Grammomys surdaster (assembly GCF_004785775.1). Classification (NCBI taxonomy): domain Eukaryota; kingdom Metazoa; phylum Chordata; class Mammalia; order Rodentia; family Muridae; genus Grammomys; species Grammomys surdaster. The sequence goes on along the minus strand of NW_021623812.1, from coordinate 22,320 downwards.
ACACACACACACAATTGGAATTACCCTACACAGGGGGAAATGCTCTTCCCCAAAGCCATGGGTTACTAAAATAAAAGCCCAGTGCCAGATTTAGAATACTTCCCCTCAAATCGTTGGTCAAGGGTGTTCCAGAACCACCCTCCAAATAATTAGGGAACCATGCTTTTGGTTGCATACCAGAACTTTATGGCAAGTCCTTATTGCTGAAGATGTCAGATACTTCGGTTACAAAAAAATCAAGCTGGGAATGAGTAGAAAGATTCCTCACTCCTGGTTGGCTTTCATAATGCCAAAGGTACTATGTACATTCAGGGGTGAGGTGTGTGTGGTTAGTTATTAAACCCTCTTACCCAATTGTGAACCCTGAAGACTACAATAATGACCGCACAGATGGTTATGCTCATGGCACAGGAATAGCATGACTGTTAGGAGAGTAAACAACCACCTTCTGATTTGATTTAAGGCCTACTCCACAGAAAGAAACACACACCTGGTACCATTATACCATGAACCCATGACCCGGGAGTCACAGGCCTCAAGGGTGAACCTACTATTATTATTTTGTTAAATGCACATTGTATAAAACTGCCATTTAAATATATATGTCTATATTCATGGATTAGTAGTAAACTTCTTGGCCCTCATCTGAGAAGTTTCTCTGTTCAGTACATGTGGTTAACATTGAAACTCACTATGGTAAGTGCAAAGGATAAGCACTGGTCAACCTTAAGTGTATATCTGTATCATAATCCCTCTCACAGAAGCTCAGAGAATATCACCAAATGAGGAGCAGAAAGATTTTAAGAACCAGGAGCCATGGAGAAACAGGGCAAAATGGTGTCTGTCAACATCAGAGGGCTGCTGTCCTCAGGAACTGAGCAGTTGTGGTAGGCTGCACAGGATAAAGCCAGTCAACTTTCCTGTATGGAGGGGACCTACTTGAGGCACTCATGACAGTTGATGGCTGCTAATGGTGTGTCTGAGGGTTGATCTGATTGTTTAAAGAGTGTGGCCCCTGTAGATAGACCATGCTCACTTGTTGGCCCCACAGCCACAGGCAGCAGAGATTGGACTCAGTGGGTTAGTTAAGGGGGAGGGCATGACGCTGAGAGAATGGGACCTAAGGGAGGAGGTAGGAAAGCAGGAGAGTATGCAATATGATGTTACAAGGAATTCATAGAAATATTGTTAAAAGCTCATCCTTTTATAGCTGGAATTTAAAACAACACATCAGGGCTTTGGTTAGCAAAGATGAAGACATGAAGCATGGCCATGATAACAGCTGACAGATTAAAACAATCACAACAAAAAACAACTATCACCACAAACTGTGAAGCTGGAGAAGAAAAGAGAACTAACTGGAGGGCAGGCTGACCATCAACACTAAAGAAGACAGGCAAGGTTCAGGGGATGCCCAGAAAAAAAAACGTTCTATAAGGCAGAACACAGTGTAAAATTACTTCCTTTAAAACATTTTCTTAAATGTGTGTATTTGAAATAACCTAGGTTTAAATGTATTCAGTCATATAAAATGAACTCACTGTGTTAAAAAAAAAAAGTAAGCTAAAATGATGCACAGTAGGATGTGACACACGGACGAATGAAAGACAAGCAGGGCTGAGCTCATCTGTGGGTGCCACTCAGAGCACCCTCTCCTTAAAGCTCTGTCTCATATGCTGGAAATCATACAATGCCAACAACTTAGATAAGTCCAATGAAAACAGAAAAGGCAATGTCAAGCAAAAAATGAAGTAAATGGTGCTTACTCTTAACTACAAAACATTCTATTTTCAGTGTGTAAAATGAATTCCTAAACCAGCTAACCCCAAAACAGCCAGGGCAGTGGAAAAATCTGAAAAGCTGCAGGACAGCCGGCTTGGTCCACAACAAGTAACTGCTGCTGCTTTATGAAGACACAGTTTTCATGCTCAGTCCTACACAACTCTCACTCTTCCAAAAGTAAAACCACAACATCACTTGTGGGAAAAGAAGCCTGTGCCTATTATCAGACATCATGTGCTAATGCAAGCAATGGCCCCAGATGAGGCTTTGCTGGAACACAGTGTGTAAACAGACCAGTCATTTAATTGGCTAAATATCATTTGAACCAAAAATTTCATGTGTAAATATTTTCCTCATATTTTAAAAATTATGCCATTATTTTTAGTATTCTACTTTGTTTCCAGATTACATTTTTTCTGGAAATGCCTTGAAACCATGCATATGTTACTATAATATCATATTAAAAAGCACACTCTAATAAGTTCCATGTGACTTTTCCATCTGTGCTGGTTCTTTTTGTCAACTTGACACAAGTGAGAATCAATTTGGAAGAGGAACCTCAACCTAGAAAAATGCCTCCTTCAGATTAGTGTAGGAAAGTTTGTGGAGCATTTTCCTGATATGTGGAGGGCCCAGTCCATTATGGGTGGTGCCATTCCTGGGCAGGCAATCCCGGGTTCTATAAGAAAGCAGGCTGAGTGAGCCCTAGGGAACACACTAGTAAGCAGCTTCCCTTCTCCACAGCATCTGTTTCAAATCCTGCCTTCTGGTTCCTGCATTGAACTTCTGTTCTATTTCCCTTCCTAAACTGGAAGGTGAAATAAACCCTCTCCTTGAAGTGGAAACTTAAGGGTTCTTTGGAAAGTCCGTTAGATGGTGTTTTCTGGGGCAAACACATGAAGGAATGTTTAGTTGAAGCAGAGACATGAGAAAGGATGTTCTGCTAAGGCAAGCCTGTGAAAGGACACGTGATGAAGGATTCTTTTATAAGGACATGCATGTATTGGTCCACCTTACATTGTGTAGTTGAGCTGCATTTGTCAGGCCTCCATAGAGATGAAATGCACCAAAAAAGTCCTGGTGGTGTGCTACTGTTTCTCGATGCTTCCTCGGACTAGGACTGATTGGCAGAGTGATGTCAGCTGAGACAGACACATGTGCTCAGGCAAGACACATGCTGAGGCAAAACTCCTGGAGAACATGTGATATTTGGAGGGTGTATAAAAAGGAATCTACAGACAGTCACAGAGGCTGAGCCAGGCTTGCTTACAGAGCAAGCTGTACAGAGCTTGTTGGTCTCAGGTCTTCGCTGATCTTTGTTTTGCTAAGAGAGGCACAGCAGAGAACTTCTGGTGTTCCTGTTGGCCCTGGTCCCTCCTGCTAATTCGTGCAGAGGTTGAAGCCTGCTGTCTCTGCTAGGTAGTGCCATTGCTGCTGATTCATGACTGCTATCCCAACTCTATCAAACTGGACAGTTAGTGTATCCGTGAAGTGTTTGCGAGTGGATCGAGCTGCCGCTGCTAACCTATGAACTGAACTACCAATTTCCAGACAACACAGACAGTAGTTGCTCCAGAGAACTTTGTAAACATGTCCACTTCCCCGTATCCTTTCTTTCCCACTACCTCTGGTGGGTGGTGGGCTACAAGAGAGGTTAAAGCATTTAAGAACCTTCATTAAAAATAGATTTTGCAGTTCGAGGCTAGCCTGGTCTACAGAGTGAGTTCCAGAACAGCCAGGGCTACACAGAGAAACCCTGTCTCGAAAAACCAAACCAAAAAAAAAAAAAAAAATAGATTTTGAAAAAATTAAAGTTACAATTCCTTTCCTAACTTCATTATCATTGTCACATCAACAGAAAGCAAACTAGGACACCATCCAAATTATTATTTTACAGAAATTTTGATTTTATAAAATATGCTTCAATATATTATAAGGCACATGCTTTATTTTGTTACTCTAAAGGTTAAAAGAAAAACTAAGTATCCTATCATTTCCTTGAATTCTGTTTTTGAAAGACATGTTAATGGAGCTCTCTGCCCAGCTAGCCTCTACAAACTTTACTATGGACTAGCTGGGTGAGTTTGCCTGATCGCTCCTACAAACTTTACTATGGACTAGCTGGGTGAGTTTGCCTGATCCCTCCCTCTTTGTACTCTTTCCAGTGTCCCCCAGATCCAGCTCAGGTTCCAGTCTGACCACCTCTGTTGCACTGGCCCCAAAAACTAGGCTTCCACCTGTCTCCCCCCCCACCCCCGTCTGCCCATAATCTCTAGGTCTCTTTAAGCTGACATCCTACCTCCCTGCTCAGCCAGACCCTGCATATCATTGGCCATAGTCTGGCCAGGTGAGGCTACCTGACTTTGCCCTCTATGCATCCTCCCTATCTCACAAATCCAGGCTTATACCAGGACACACATCCTTCATGCCAGCCTACTTTCTGGGACTATCTGATTTTATTTTACCTAAACTATATCCAATGTCTGGGCCCAAACTGGCCTGCCCATCCTGTGTTCTGCCTCAACTTGCTCTTTCCACAACAGACATAGAACAGGTCCACAAGCCCATATCCCCTAGCAGAAGTACAAACAATATGAAAAATCAACCCCCCACCCCCACCCAATCCATCAGCCCTACAGAAATGCTCGCCAATGAGAATTACCTAGATGAACCCAGGACAGAGAATTTAAGAGAATAATCATAAACCTTATTAAAAAAATTCAAAGAGTTTAAAGAAGACACCAAGAAACAGCTCAATGAACTCAAAGAGACTAAACACCCAAGTGACGTCCAAGAAAGCTCAAATGAAGCCTGATGGGAACAATGAAGGCAGTACAGGATCTGAAAATGAAATTCAACAAAGAAATAAAAAACACTGAAGTGGACTCAAGCTGAAAAAAAGACAGAATTTAAAGCCTAAACTGTTATAAGTAAGATGAATCAAGTGAAGACAGAATTCAAGGACTCAAAGATAAAGCAGAGGATCTAAACAAAACAAACAAAGAACGTGAAAAGAATTCTAAAAACACAGGGAAGGAACACACAGAGATTCGGGACACCAAAAGAAGACCAAGCCTTCTAACTACAGGCTCAGGTAAGAGTAGTCACAGAGCAGGGCTTCAACACAGAAGAGAACTTCCCCAACTAAGGAAAGACACACTGGCACAGACACAAAAGCACACCAACAGACAAGACCAGGAAAGGAAAGACACGCTCTGCAACATTATCCATTGTTAAAACACTAAACATACAGAACAAAGAAGAGTACTGAAAGCTGGAAGAGAAAACACACATATAAAGGAAAACCCTTCAGAATGACAGCTGATTTCTCAGTGGAAACTTGGAAAGCCAGAGGAGCCTGGAGAAATGCATTCCAAGTCCTAAAAGGCCGTAACAGCTAACAAAGTCATGGTCCCAGAAATACTATATGCCACATTTGAAGGAGAAAGAAAAACTGCCTATGAGATAACCATCCTAAAATCCTACAGCCTACAGATCAAACCTAAAAAAATACAGGAAGCAATATTTTGGGCTGAAAAGAGGACTGAATATTGCCAAAAAGCTGTAGAAAAAAACCTAAAATTACTCTAAAAAAACAACAACACTAAATACCACTGAGAGCACAAATGCCACCAACATTTAACAACACAATTACTGTAATCAACAAACAGCTTTTAATAATAACTTTAAATATAAACAGTGCCAATCAAAAGACACACAAGCAGCTGAATGAATTAAGAAACAAAATCCATCTATCTGTGGTCTACAAGAAATTCAGGTTTAAAGACAGGCTCTGGCCTTGAGTGTAAGAATAGACAAAAGTACTTCAGTCAAACAAACGAGACCAGTAAGTAAGCGGGCATGCAATCCCAGTATCTGACGAAATGACTTTCAAATTGAAAATTTAACAGTAAAGATATAAAAGGATACTTTATTCTAATAAATAGAACAATTAGCCAAAAAAGGCATTACTATCCTAAACATATATTTACCAAACTCTGGTGTTCCCAACTTCATAAAAAGCATACTAGTGGAATTAAAGACACAGATTAACATAAATCCATTAATGGTAGAGGATTTCAATACCCTACTTTTTTCAACAGACAAAAAATAGAGAATCATCAGAATTTAGTGACATCATACTAAATAGACTTAATGGGTTACACAATATTCAAGCTCAACACCAAAGAGCATATATTCTATTTAACAGCACACAAAAGTTTCTCTAGGATAGACAACATCCTGGGACACAAAACAAATCTCTATAAATTCAGAAAAACTGAAATAACTTCTAGTACTCTATCTGACCACAACATATTAAAACAAAAATAGACAGCAAAAAAACAAACAAACAAACAAACAAACAAACAAACAAACAAAAACTCAGGTAAGTATACACACCCATGGAGATTAAACAATTCATTACTGAATGATGAACAGGCCAAAAAAGAAATCAAGAAAAATTAAAAATTTCCTAGAACAAAAGCATTGAAAATGGAAATGCAACATAACAAAACCTCTGGTACACAATAAAAGTAGCCCTACCAAGGAACTTTATAGCTGTGTCTACATTAAAAACAAACAAACAAGCAAACAAAAAAGAAACAAAACAAAAAAACCCCGGAGGATTTAATGGTATAATTCAAAAAAATTGGAGGAACAAGGACAAACAAAACCACAACCTAGTAGACACCAAGAAATAATAAAAAACAGAACTGAAATACACGAAGTAGGAAGAAAATAAAACACAGAACCAATGACTCTAGGAGTTGGGTCTTCAAGGACATAAACAGGAATGACAGACTCTTGGCCCTACTGGCCAAAAGAAAGTAAGAGAGGACTCAAATGAACAGGGAAACATTTAAAAGACAGCAGTGAAATTCAGATATCATAAAAGAATATTTAAAAAATCTGTACTCTTTTAAGTTGGAAAAGAAATGGACAAATTTCTACACTCTGCCAAACCACAAAAATTAGAACAAGAAGCTATCAACAAGTCTAAGAGAGACAGATAACAAATGGAGAGACTGAGATGAGGAGATAAAATCCTCCAACTAAAAAATCTAGGACCAGATGGATTCACAATTGAATTCTACCAGACTTTCAAAGATCTACACCCAGTCTCTCTTAAACTATTCAAAAAAGAGAAACAGAAGGGGCAGCCACAAACTCCTAGTTGGATCACACTAATCCACAAACTAAGTAAAGACAACAAGAGAAGAAAGCCACAGGCCAATGTCCCCAATGAACACAGATTCAGAATGCTCAATAAAGTACTTGCAAACAGAACACGGATATACATCAAAAAGATTATCTACCACTATCAAGTTGGCTTTATCCAGGAGATGCAAGGATGATTCCACATCTTAAGTCAATAAATGTAATAAGCCACATAAACGGACTTAAAGACAAAAATCACATTATCATCTTAACGGATGCTGGAAAAGTCTTTGACAAAATCCACCATATCTTTAGGATAAAAGTCTGAGAGAGAGAAGTAATAGAGGGGAACTACCTTAATAAAAGCTATATATAAGAAACCCACAGACAACATCATCCAAATAAAACAAGGAAAATACCTTTTACTAGAATTTTTCATATAAAGTCTATATTTTCCCTAACAAATAACTTTGGACTGAGATAAAAACGACCCACTGCCTGTCTACCATAGTACAGTTTCTTATGACTGAGCAGATGGATGACGTCAGCTTCATGCCTACAATCCCAGTTCCTGGGAGACTGAGACATCAGGATCAGAAGTTTAAGAGTAAGTGGATAAGTAGATTATGGAGTGGACTGGAGGCTAACCTGGGCTAAATGATATCATGTCTTTAAAAAACCAAGAATTCCAGAGATTCCTAATCATCTGTCAAAAACAAACAAACAAACAAACAAACAAAACAAAACCGAACTAACCAAACCAAAAACATCAAACAAAAAACATTCTAAACAGAGTAAGGAGCTGTGGGCTGGGAAATACTCTTATTCTTAAAGTTCACCTCGTTCAAGAAATTCAAGTGCCATGACGTCAGTCAGAGCACTTGGGCCTGGGCCTTGGGACAGTCCTGAGGGCTTTCTTAGCAGCTCTGCAGCTGAGTCATATCTTCACTTAATTGTATCAACTGAATTTTTCATTAGCTGACCATTTATTTATTTTATTGGCTTTGGGAAACTGTTACAATCATACTTACAGTAAGAATTTTTCTAAGCATGTATTTCCTCAGGATAAACAACGTTAAATCTCTTTAAATGTTATGCTTGCAAGAAACGCCCTTGGAGTCATTTATTTTTCCTACAAAATGGCATATGGCCATTCTCAGTATAGTTAGAAAATCAGAGATAATTTCACATAGAAAACTGTGAGTTGTAAAAATGTAAATTAAAGTGCCTGCTTACTAGAACATTTTTGACTCATTTTAGTGGAACAAATTATTGTATCCTGCAAACTAAAAAATAGGTATACATTTTCACTAGTTTAACTAAGCATTCTATATATATCTAAACAAGATATTATATCTGTCATCGTTAGTAATTTTAAACATTAATATGCCCAATCAACCTTCCTGTCCACTGAAACATCCTGCTACCTGCTGTATTTTTCTATACGTATTTCACTTTCTGGGACTGAGTGACAAAATCACAAGACAAATTTCAGTTTAAATCTGAAAACACAAATTTGTTGTAAAGGCTGTAATAAACCACTATCCTTATTATTATTTCTACAACTACACTAGGACCAGGAAAGGAAAGACTATAACAAACGGAGTCAGAAAGGTGGCTCCATGTAAAGATGCCTGCCACTACACTTGATGACTGACTGCAAGCCCTGGAATCCACAAGGTACAGAGAGTACAAACTCCCAGAAGTTGTCCTCTGACCATACACACAGTAAGCACATACACTCACACATATTATTTGCATACCATGTACACAAGCACACAGTAAGAGAAATGTAAAAAAATTAACTATACCACATGAAATAAGAACATGAGTTTTGGCCTGGAAGATGGCTCAGAGTGTAAAAGCACTACCTATAAGCCTGATGACATGAGTTAGATCCCCCAGAACACACATAAAAACCAGACACAAGGCCTGATGTAGTGATGCATGCCTTTGGTCCCATCATTCAGCAGACAGAGGGAGGCAGATCTCTGCTCAAGGACATTTTGGTCTATGTAGCAAGTTTTAGGCCATCCAGGGCTACATAGTGATATCCTTTCTATTTGTGTGATCCCAGCATTCTGACAGCAAGATGAGGGTTGGACCAGAAAGAATCACCCTGATGTACATGTAAGCAGTACAGCATCAGGGACAAGAGGGACTTTGTCCCTCAACCAGGCAGAAACTTGTCCTAAGACCTAAACAGGTGTGCCATGGCATGGACAAACCCATGATGCTCACAATAAATAAATAAATAAATAAATAAATAAATAAATAAATAAATAAATAAAAATTTTAAAATGTGTGTAATGAACACGGTTTTATTAATATCCTTATCTCTGAAATTTGATACATTAAAACTGGGTTGGGATGGCCATTTAAGAAGACAGTTGGCAAAGCATGTCTGGAATAATTTGTATCTCTGTAAATAGTAGCATTTAAGACAATCAGATAGTGAAGTGTCGGTGGTTACAGTACAGTGATAAGTCTACACTGTTTCAGCACTACCTAAAATACACATGGAGACAACACACTAAGTAGGGTTTAGCAGGGCTTAAGCTATCTGTGGGGTTTAATATACACAGGGATCTATTTTCCTGTGTAGTATTCCATATCTTTAATTTGCAAAGTAATTACAAAAGCAATAATACACTATAATAGAAAATAATTACATACAAATATGACTACACCTTGTTTCTCCATTACCACTGTATTTTCCAATAAAAGAATTATATATTCAAATAGTTGATAGAACATCCCTGGGTCTTGTTCCAAGAAATGGGGAATTTACATATGTATAAAGATAACAGAAACATCATTTTTAAGACAGAAACTGGACTAAATGTATGCTTTAGTATTATAGGGATAAAAAGTTCAAGACTACAATTGGTAATGTTAATTGCAAAAGACTGAAAAATGTTTAATGATGTAGCCTTACCCTTGGTTGTTCTCTGTTTGAAACTCTTTGCTCGAGGCAGTCATTTTAGACTGTAGTGATTCCCCCAAAACATGCAGAGAAAATATGTGAAAGAGAGAGAACAGGTTCAAAAAGCTCTCAGCCATCTTACTACTACTTACAGCTATCAGTAACTCACTCATATTTAACTAACAAACAAATACAAGACACTGATAAGGTATATGGAAAGATTAGATCGCTGGGTTAGCTTTACAAAATATTTTCCTATGTATGCTCTTGTTTGCTCTTGGTAGGAATCCAGAAATCAATGAAAGTAGTATAGGAGAATATTTTCAATTACAAACCGAAAGTCAAAGTTCAAAGATGATTTGCTCGAGATACCTTCACCTCTGATGACAGAGAGAGGCTAACAGAAGCCTGAGTCAAACTATACATAACGTAGTTACAGAACTGTGATTACAGAGCATAAATGTAAAACTATAAAAGTTATGAATTAATGGATGAGAAGGACAAATCAGGAAGTAAAGGCACTTGCAAACAAGCCTAAGGACCCAACTTCAGTTTCTAGACCACAGATGATGGGAGTAGAGAGCCGACTCCCACATGTTATCCTCTGACCTCCATAAATGTGCTGTGGTATGCGTGCAGTGCACACATGCATCTACACACATACACATGGACATAGTAGATAAACTTTTAAATCTGTTAGTGAATAAAAGAGAAAGGAGATGGAGAATAGCTAGAAAACGGGCATGAAGTTTTAAACAAAACAAGTTTAAGAGATCAAACCTGCAGACAACAAAATCTTAGTGTGCTCTTAAAAAACTTATCAAACAAGTACACATGGAGGCTAGCCATCTCAGAAAAATGAAGAAGGTGGCTCCAAGCTCCCATCCTCTCAAAGTAACACTGAAAAACAGGCAAGAAGAAAGGCTCAGCATTCTGGGAATGAATATTGTTTATGGTGAGCAAGGGCACGTTAGCCTGAGAGAACCTGCCTGGTATCCTGTGCACCACTGCCTCATATCTCCATGGCTTTGCCATTGAGAAACCAGTGTGTGGCCATCTGCAGAGCAGATTATCATCAATAAAGCATGGAAGGTGAGCCTGGGAAGGAGCATACGTCTCATGAAAGTATGGCTCACTCTCTAAGAAACAGCATATGTGAAGTCACAAAACAAGACTGATTTCATATAAGGCATATTTTTCGATCACAATGAATGAAACTAGAAATTAATAAAGGAAAACTCATGAATATGTGGATACTTAAAAATGTACTCTTGCCAGGTGTTGCGTTAGTGGCATGTGTGCACCTTTAATCCCAGCACTTGGCAGGCAGAGGCAGGTGAGTTCGAGGCTAGTCTGGTCTACAAAGTGAGTTCCAGGACAGCCAGAGCTACATAAGAGAAACCCTGTCTTGAAAAAACAAAACAAAACAACAACAAAAAAAAAAAGAAAGAAAGAAAGAAAGAAAGAAAGAGAAAAGCGATCAACAAAATTGACAAACTTTAAATTAAATTATAATGATAATTTTTCTTCTCAGCATATAGCAACAGAAATGAAACATCTAAAATAACTGTATGCGTGAGCACATTTACAGCAGTGTTTGTCAAAGTAGTCTATAGGCATAGATAGTCAAATGCCAATCGATAAAGTAATAGATCAATAAGTTGCATCATATTCATACAAAGAAATATTATTTGTTCTTAAAAAAAATGATGGAGTTCTGGGCCTCAAAAATGATTCTACACGAAATGGGAGACACACAGGGTACCTACTCTATGATTATATCTACATAAAGTACTCAGAACAAACGGGTAATCCACAGTGACAAAGGCAAGCTGGCTGCTCCTAGGGACTAGGAGGCAAAAGACTGGAGAGAAGTCTTACCATGGTAACTGTACAGCCCTGTGACAGTACTAAAACCCAATGAATTTATACTTTTAAAACTTTGTAAGAGATTGTGTATATGTATTTACACAGACCATGTATACTCATGTGCCTACAAAGGCCAGGAACCCCCTGGAACCAGAGTGACAGATGGTTGGTAGCTACCTCATGTGCTAGGAACTGAACTCAAATCATCTGAAACAGAGTAGTGAGTACTCTTAACTGCTGAGCCATCTTCAGCCTCAAATATTGTTTCTAAATGTGTATTTGTGATCAGTATCACCCTCAATATATTACTTTAAAAATACAGTGTAAATACATGAGGGATTCAGGATCCTTTCAGTACATTTTAGACTTTAAGGTTGAAAAATGATACATTTAAAAAAATATTATTACAATGAAATAAAACTTGAGGTACTTGCTTAAGAAGCACATTATCTGAGGAAAAAGTACTGGATATCAGGACAAAACGCAAGGCCAGGGTGAGAAAGAACTTAACTGGGTTAAGGGCAAATGAAAAGCAAAGTAATATCCAAGTAAAGACATCACTAACAAGGGTTGGACGACACGCCAGCTAAGCTCCCAAACCAGAGCAATCCAAGGGCGGTCAATTCAACAGAGGAAAAAATAAGAGTAGTAAAGATACAGAGAAACTTGAAGGACTGTAGTTTTCTCAGCACCGATCAAATCTTTAAGCACAGTTCATGGTCACTCAGCCTCTTGCTCTTAGTCCTGATGCAAAGCAGAATATCAGAGCCCCTGGGGATACAGTAGGTTCACCATAAGATGTACAAGAATAAGAGAGCAAGGAAGGGTCTAGGGACAAGGGACAAAGTGTATAACCTTCAAAGGGCATATTCCCAAGAACCTGCTTCCTCCAGCTAGGCACCAGCTCCTAAAGTTTCCACCTCCTCCCCAAATAGTGCCCCTGCTGGGACCCAAGTACTCAACACAATGGGAGATTATGGGAGACAATTCCTCCTGAAACCACACAGTTTAATGTGACCCAGGGTGGCACAGGGACATTGCACAGGGACAAAGGAAACTATTGCAATTCTGAGAACCAAAAAAGGGAGAATGCTCTGAAGAAGGAGTACCCTAAAAAGAACAATGTTCTTCTGAGGAGAAGACACTGGGGGGGGGGGGCATTCATTTGAAGGGCCGTGTTATCCTGAAAGTCATCAGGAGTCTTGTGTGCTTTAAAGACGGTCACTTTATGCCTGAAATTAGACTTACTGATTCATAAAACAAAACTCATAAATTAAGATTAAAACCTAAATTAGATACACAATTTTAATGCATCCCATAGCAATTTACAGAAAGTAGCAGTATAAAGTCCTACCAATACTGTTCATAACAATGCATTGACTAGTTATCTAAGGTAAAACTAGAGAGAGGAGGGAAAAGGAATTTTTAAAAATTCTACATACATGCAAACACTAATAGAAAACTACTTTGCCATACTACTAATAATCAACTCATAAGTACAGACTGTAAGCCAGTAATAGGAATAGAGTGGGAACATAACATCCTCATAGTCCTCTAAGATTTAATATGCTTGTATCACTTAAAATTCTGCCTAGAAAGGAAAATGATTGTGGTATCTGCATGTCTGTTCTTCTGTAGGAAGTAAATTCATTTTGGATAACAAATCATTTATGAGTTTTTATGAGAGCTCTAAAGAATAAAACTTCCCATCTTCAAGTGTACTATTAAAGTACAAAGAAATAAGACGGGCAGCTTCAAAGACACTTTTAGCCTAGGCTGGCCCTCTCTATGAGAGAAGGAGGAATCCTTTTTCTCTTGAAGCTCAAGTTACTACCAGAGGAACATGTTTCAAGTTAAATTTCTCACAAATATCCATGGTTAGCAAATCTATCCGTTGGCTTCAGTTTTGTCACATGGATGCCTGAACGCCCTGCCTGCCACTGGTCACTCTCAACAAGAGTAACTGCACACGACTCTGCTGGGTCAACATGATTAGGTTGTTCCCTGTCACCTGTGTAGTAAGATGGAAGTAAGATCCTCCCTCAGGACACAGAAATCCTATAAATCCAAACCTGGTTTTCTAGCCTTTCTTGAAACGTTCCTCTTCTCTTATCCCTTGACTATTTCATGTTCCAGCAATAGCGCTGCATTTCCTGGAATGTGGCCTACTATTAGGCCAGGCTTCTGAGCTACTGCACGCCTCTCTCATGCTAGAACAACTTGCTTCCCCAGCACCTGGCAATGTCTACATCATTTAGACACTTTTGGGCACCACCTCTTGTAAAAGTTCCCAGATCTGGGTTCCACTCTCCAAGACAAATATAACACGCTGTTTCTGAACTGAAGCCCACTTTCTATAGAGCATGATGTCTGAATTTGTTATATGTTGAAGTCTATAAAATACGCTTTTGGTTTAAAAACCCTTGTCTGCTTGTGTCACTGATTTCTACTCTTCTTCAACATATCTCAGGCTTGCTTCAACTAAAAAACAGGAGCAAATGAAGAAAAAAAAAGACAGAAGCCCCAAAGGACCACAAAAGCAACTAAAATTTTAAGACTGAATAGTTATATTGTTTCCTAGGAAGGAAACACAGGAAGGGATTTCATACCAAGTGACAGAAAGTAAACCTGCCTACTTCTTATATAAATATTTATCATTTAGCATTATGCTCATTTAAAAAATTCTACCAATGTTACAAACAAGAAGACATACCTTTCTGATAAATAAAACCCTTTAAAAATGTCTGTGGGTGTTTTGCCTGCATGTATTATCCTGGAGCACATGTGCATGCCTGGTGCCTGTGGTGGTCAGTCAGAAGGAGGGTGTCAGATCGCCTGGAACTGCAGACACAGATGTGTAAGCTACCACATGGAGGCTGGGAATTGAATCCAAGTTCTCTGGAGGAACAACAGGTGTTCTGAACCACTCTTACCGGTCTCTCCAGACTCTAGAAATCCTTTTTAAAAATCAATTTTAAGAGGTCTTTGTGTCTCTGTGTCTCCTGTCTGTCTGTCCAGCCCCCCCCACCCCGTGTATGTGTATTTACCAGCTTACAGGATTATGTTGTTTGTAAATCAAGATAATTTGACTTCTTTCTTTCCTATTTGTATTTCTACATCTTGTCTTACTTTTCTATGACTTCATGTACTTTATTGAATAAAAGTAGAGAAAGTGAAAAAAAATCAATTTCAAGTAGACTTCATCATAATTAGACGACAGATACACTTCTTCTAAGCAACCCCCCACCTCTCCTGTGTGTGTGTGCCCACACACGCTCCTGCAATCACAACTGCATATGTAGAAAGTAGAGGTCAATGAAGTCGATCTTGGCTGCTCTTTAGGAGCCACCCAAATATTTTTTAGAGGCATGGTTTCTCACTAGCTGACCTACAACAGGCGAGACTGGATAATCCCAGGGATCCAGCTGTCCCATGCCCCCTCCCACCCGCACCCCGGTCCCAACACTGGGATTACTAGTGTGCATAGTGCCAGCTTTTTCACAGGGGGAAATCAAAGCTGTGTGACAACCACTTTACCAAATGAACCACCTCCCCAGGCTTAGGTAATCTATTTTTAAAGTATGTTGAAGTTTAAAATATGTAATAACTGGACTATATAAATGGTGATTATTGTTTAAAATCACGACCAAAGATAATTCTGTTTGTTTGTTTTTGTTTTCGAGACAGGGTTTCTCTGTGTCAAAAATAATTCTGGCATCAAACTTACAACTATATTGGATCATCTATGCTACTTTAGTGACTCAGGGAAATGTATCTCCATCAACATAAAGAGAACAAACATAATTATTTAGCTTAGTCTACTCATTATAGAGATAGAGATAGGAAATGCCTATTAGGTTTTATGATGAGTAAATTTTGTGGGGTTTAGTTTGTCTGAATATGAGACCTTTATTTGCAACCAAAGCTCACTGCAAACCTGACTGGGATAGTTTTCCCCTTGATACAACACAAGCTAAACAAGTTTCAAATCAAGATCTGAAACAAACTGTGTACACACTTGTGCGCACCCCCCCCGTGTGTGTGTGTGTGGTGGTTTGGAATAACAGGGACCTGTATTAGTTACTTTTATATTGTTGTGACAAGACACTCTGATGAAGGCAACTTATAAAAGAAAGTGTTTATTTGGGTCTATAGTTATCACTAATCTCAGAACTTGGGGAACAGAGGCAGGAGGATTTCTGTAAACTTGGGATTAGAGTGAACTACATAGCAATTTCCAGGCCAGATAAAACTACCTTGAGAAATTTTGTCTTTAAAAACAAACAAACAAAGGACAGGACTTTATTGGAATGTGAATAAAAGTTAGTTGCTGTGGTTTTTTTAAGTAATAATAATCTTAGTGTTAAATGGCAGGGGAGAGAAAGTGGGGAGGGTGAAGGGGGGAAGTAAGCATGCCGCCTGCATGCTTTTGGTAAGAAAAAAATTTTTTCCAGCTAAAGGTATTTGTCTTTTAAAAAATAAATCAAGGGGATGGGGCGGGGAGAAAAAAAAATAAATCAAGAAACAGAAGTGGAAGATGCAGTTGAATCTATGAAATGAAGAGCAGTCTCTTTCCTGTAAAAACTTACTATGCTCTACTTAATAAACGGTGTTGTAGGGCAGCATAATCTAAAAGATAAAGGCTCAGCATGGTGGTACAATGCCATTAATTCCCAAACTTGGGCGGCAGAAGCTGGGGGATCAATGTGAGTTTCAGGCCAGCCTGGTCTACAGAGTAAGGCTAGATAGTGAGGCCCTGTCTCAACAGTAACAAGAGGAACAGTAGTGACTAAAAGCCAATCTCCTGATCATCAAAAAGGAACAACCACCTAAAGGCAACTACTGGGGATCTAAGTGCCCCTTTCTAAAATGAAGCTATGATTTGAACACTAAGATAAGCTTACAATGGTGAAAATACAACAAATGACTGGAATGGACTATTTCAGACATAAATGTGACCAGGACTGGCTCTAGTGAACTAGTCCAGATCACAGCAATCACCATAAGTTAATGAAAACAAAAGCAGGACAGAAGGCCAATGAGGTCTTCTCACACAATAAAATATTTTGTCCCATTGACTATTTTATTAAAATGGTGCATTTATTTTAGATCAAAAATAAGCATAAACAGTGATAACTCACTCAAGAACAGCCCCCCCACCATCACAATGTGACAATGAATACAAATGATGCGTCCACTCTATTCATCAATAACTTAACTACTTGAGCCAGGGACTAACTTTTGATCTCCTAAAACCTCCAGCAGTGAATCATAAAACAAGATGAAAAAAAACAAAGAAGAAAACAGTCTTGTAGACAGAAAAACCCAAGGCATTTGTACAAAACAAAAATAAACATGTATACTGTGTGTCTTAGGGTTTTACTGCTATGAACAGATACCATGATCAAGGCAAGTCTTATAAAAGACATTTAATTGGGGCTGGCTTATAGATTCAGAGGTTCAGTCCAGTATTATCAAGGCAGGAACATGGAAGCCATCCAGACAAGGCATGGTGCAAGAGGAGCCGAGAGTTCTACATCTTCATCTGAGAAGGTTCCTAGTGGAAGACTGACTTCCAGGTAGCCAGGGAGAGGGTCTTATAGCTCACAACCACAGTGACACACCTACTCCAACTGGGCCACACTTTCTAATAGTCCCAGTCTCTGGGCCAACCATATACAAACCATCACACTGGGGATGAGGGGATTTACAATTAAATATGAAACTGATGGAAAAGGTAACCGTACAGTGTGAAATTGGGAAAAATAAAACTGGTAAGAACTACAAATATTCCAGAAACAGCAAAGGGTTAAGCACAAACTACCCAATGTACTAGTAACACTCAGTTTCAGCCACAACTGAATATAAAATATAAACAGTCTGCTGGGTTCTGTGTAGTAAGTAATGGGTTCACGGTTATATGGGAAGACACACACACACACACACACACACACACACACACACACACACACACACTATGATGAATCAAATCCTTGAGATGCACCCAGTGCTAGGAGTAAGCTTTGGGGGCATGTGTCTCCCAATCTCCTATTTTTGGTCCAGACTAGCAGCTGTGGCAAGTGGTGGTGATGCAACAGCAGGATACAGCAGCTGCACGTGTTCTCTGGCAGCAGACTAAATGCAACGCTTGTCCCAACTGACTGAGAAGGCAGGCCCAAGCAGCTGCATCAGTCATTCAGATGTCTGCTGTACTAGCTCACAGAGATGGTGTCTAGTAGTACACTCTGGGGACTGTGCACAATAAGGGAAGCCTTGTCTCTGGTAAAAGGCATCTGAGAGCCATGCGGACAGTCAAGACAAAGCTTGGCATCTTCCTTGCCATGCCTTTCCCTGAAACCAGTTACTGAGTCCTAAGATTAAGTACTTTAGCTTTTTAAAGTCATTCTCTCAAGCCTGTGCTTAGCTTAGACTTCTCTTACTTGAGCTCGCTCGCTCGCTCTTTCTTCCTTCCTTTCTTCCTTCCTTCCTTCCTTCCTTCCTTCCTTCCTTCCTTCCTTCCTTTCTTTCTTTTTAAATCTTGGCCTTTCAAACATGTCTTCCACATATACCATTCTAAAACATAAATCTGACTACCTGACACGTCAACCTTAAGTTCCCCACTCATAAAGTGTATTTTTTCAGAGTCTAGTTATAAAAGTAGTAATGGAATTTCTATTTTGATTTAGGACATAGGAAAAAAGTAAGCAGACAGTATTATTTCATCCAAGAGATTGTGATAGAAAACAAGATTCCTTCTGACACACATACACATGCGTGCACAAAGAGTCTAAATGTCTAGAAGAAAGATGGTGAAGTGAGGTGACACGCAGCAGTAAGTTGGAGTGCAATGAATGGAATAAAGAAACAAAGATAGTGACAGACTCATACTGAGGAAGGCTGACCATCTGTTGCAATCAAACTAGAAAAGATTAATAATAATAATAATAAAGAGTTGTTAAAAACAATCTTCAAGGAGGATGACCTCCTAAGCAACTTTCAAAGAACTGACTGGTCTTTGTATTTATTTGACAGCCAAAACTAACACTGCTTTAATGATCTCTACTTTTTGACCTGGAAAAGCAACTAAAGAAATCAGTTTTGATTTAGCAAAGCACACTGTATTTTTCTAATCTCTACATGCAAAACTTTGAAGTTTGAAGAAACAAAATGTAGACTTTTTGGCATTAAAAGGTCGGATGCTTGCTTGTTTGGGGTTGAATGTGGGTGTCTCCCATCAAAATACTTAAAGTTTGAGACTGTTTTCAAGTTTCAGATTTTTTGAAATCTCAAACTTACTTCAAGATTTAGCTATAAATTGACAGAAAAAATGTAAAATGTTTCCCGATTGTTTGCACACTTTAACTTAGAAATGTCTGGTGCAATGGTTCCTGTTTAGTCCCAGCTACTTGGGAAACTAAAACAGAATTGCTGAAACCACGAGATAGAGAGCAACCCGGGCAGCAATATAGTCAGATCTTATCTCAAAAAGGCAAATAAAAAAACAAACAAAAAGAAGTGCCTAATATTATCAAATATCTCATATTTAATATACATTTGAATATTCATTATTACCATTTAAGATAGGCTTAAAGCTAATCATGAAAAGGCACAATTTCCCAGGTGAGGGAAAAGTTCAGAATTCTATCACACAGCTTTGCTAATATGCACTGAGAATTACTTGGAACAGAAGGTTAAACACATGACTCTATGGGAGTTCAGTGAGGAAAGGGATCCTTTCAAGAAATGGTACAGGACAGCTGGGCATCTGTGGTGGTTTGAAAAAGTTTGGTCCCATAGACTCATGTGTTTGAATGCTTGGCCCATAAGGAGTGGCACTATTAGGGGATGTGGCCTTATTAGAGGAAGTGTGTCGTCACTGTGGTGGGGAGACTTTGAGGTCTCATAGATATATGCTCAAGTCTGGCCAGTGTGGTCAGCCTCCTGGCTACCTTCAGATGAAGGTGTAGAACTCTTGGTTCCTCCAGCACCATGTCTGCCAGCACACTGCCATGCTTCCCCCAATGATAATGGACTGAACCTCTGAAACTGTAAGCCATCCCTAATTAAATTTGCCTTTATAAGAGTTACTTTGGTCATGGTGTCTCTTCACAACAACAAAACCCAAAACAAGAAAGCATTTTTATGGACAAACGACCATCATGGTTGTTCAGTTCATAATATGCACAAGAAATAAGTGAACACGGCCTTCTCAAGATGCTCAGATTAAGAATTAAAACTCTAAAGCTTCTAGGGGAAAACATAAGAAATCATATCTCCTAGTTAGGTAGAAGACTCTTAGATGTAATATCAAAAATACAACCCATAGAGAAAAATTATTAAGCCAGATTTCAATGAAACTTCCAATATATTAAAGAAAAGATGATGGGGGCTAGGAGGATAGATCAGTTAGTAAAATCCCTGCTGAGTAAGCACAAAGACCTCTGCTCCCCTGGCATAAGCTGCATGCACCCACACATGCATGCACGTGCGCACACGTGCACACACACACACACGTGCACACACACACACACTTCTGTTGCTATCAATTGATACTGTAGCATATTTATCTACTAGCAGAACCTGCTTGCAAACTAAAATAACTCCCACACTATACACATATCATTTCACTAGTCACCATCTGAATAGGAACTAATTTGTATATCAGCTCTGTGATCTAGAAACAGGCATGTGACAGAACAGATGGAATTTGATCTACTGCTTCAGTGTAAGTAGTGGTTGTTAACTTTTGAACTCAATCGTCCTTCCTTCCTGTACCCAATATCCCCAATAATGAAAAGCACTGATGACCACATGTCTGAGACTCCCATTCAGATTATTGTTTTCTCTTTATGGTGTGTGTGTGTGTGTGTGTGTGTGTCTGTCTGTCTGTCTGTCTGTCTACCTATTGTAGCCCTGGCTGTCCTGGAACTCACTCTGTAGACCAAGCTATCCTCTTATTCAGAGATCTGCCTGCCTCTGCCTCCCAAGTACTGGGATTAAAGGCACAGGCCACCACTGCCTGGCCTTAGTGTCTTTTTAAAACATTTACTTTTATTTTTATGCATATGTGTGGGTACCAACATGTTTGTATGTGTACCATGTGCATACATATGCAGCACCCTATGAGGCCAGAAAGGGCACTGGAGTTACAAGTGGGTATGTGGCATCATCTGAATGTTGGGATCAAATCTAGGTCTTCTGCAAAATCTCTGAAGCCATTGCTCTAGCCCTTGAGTGATGGTAGTGGACAGAATATTTTTTTCCTGATTGATTTCATAGTACAGCATAGAGAGTTAATATAGTCATGTCTCTATTTCAAGTGTGCATTAGTGACCAGCTCTCTAGATCCTGGACACAGCCCTGAAGTTATCAAATGTCGGCACGTCAGAGATAATGGCACACCCACTCTTCACCACAGGCAAGTCATGTGGTTGGTCTAAGTGTCATGCATGATGAATGGACCAAAAAAAAAAAAAAGGAGCTTTACTTAGCCATAAAGAAGAATAAAATCATTCTTATAGGAAGTTGCAAAAAAATGAAAATCATCATATTAAATGAAACAAACATGATTCAAGAGACGAATGGTACATGTCTTCACTCGTGCAAAATCTAGATTTGAAAAAGGGGACAGGAGAGGGCAATGGGGCATGGGATCAAAGTATATTGCTTATGTTATAAAAATAACATAAAGTGATTTACTTATACAATCATACATGCTAATAGAGACCCATTGATGGATACTTCATTTCTTTCTCAGATTTAAAAACCAACTCTATTAACTTTGTTTATTACAGGTAGTAACAGAAAAGAAACTATATCACACCTTAACCTCTACCACAGTTCACTGCATTCAGACAAAAATACAAGCCAACCCAGCACAATCTCTTAATATCAACATACAGCTAGTGCTGTAAGTCAGGACAGAAACTCTATGTGTCACATATATGTGGCACGCCAACAATGTATATGGTAAATACCTTTAAAGCAAATACATAAAAATACAGTATCATTACTCACTTGAAGTTTGATTATCATTACAAAGATTAAAATACCTGGTTTTAAGTTTACAAAATTTATTTACTTAACAAATTTTCATCATTAAAAACAAAACTAAAGCTACTGAAACTTATCACCAAATGTAGTGGGGCACACTTTTAATCCCAGCACACAGCAGGCAGAGGCAGTTAGATCTCTGTGAATTTTAGGCCAGCCTGGTCTACAGAGTGAACTCCACTCACTATGTAAAAAGGTCCTGTCTCAAAAACAAACAACAAAAGCTGCTGGAACAAGTTCAGAAAAACATTTGGTTTCTCAAACTATTTTATTTTTCAAATTCCTTACTTTTACTGTAAGTAATTATATTCATTAGTGTGTAAACACAGGTATAAAGAATCAGACTTAATCTAGGCCTTGTAAATATCGCCTTCGATGCAGGAAGTTCTACCAGTAGAACAATCTACACACAAATTTATCAAGAATGTATTTACAAAGGCAGCAAACAAGTAGCAATCATCAGAAGCCGAGTTTGGATCCTTAGCACCAGTGCAGCCATCAGGAGCAGAGTTCAGGTCCCCAGCACCACT
>NW_021623811.1:0-26753 GCF_004785775.1 Grammomys surdaster | reverse complement strand
TGGGACTATGTCAGAGGTCAGGAACATTTAATGTGTAATTTTATATAACAAAACAAGAAATATATCTTATGCAAATTCATTTCCAGAAATCAAGCTTTCCAGGTCCTAACACAACAGCTCTACTTAGCCAATGCCAAGACTCTAGCTCTGCTCGCCATGGCTTTAGTTTAGATATGTGTAAGTCTTATACACAGGAACCGGAGTGGAGTTGCTTATTTTGGTAGCTATAGCCCTATTTTTACTGCAAACAGGCTAAATTTAGTTTTAAAAAATTCATTATTTTCTCAATAAAGCATAACAGTATGTTTTCAAAAACGTTTGTAATCCTTATATAAAGGACACCTTGAACTCTTAACTTATGCACACTCTGCCTAAAGTCGCCTTCCTTTGCCCCTGTGCATCATAATCACCAGTGGACTCTGGAGACGGAGGAGGAAAAGGAACAGTGGACCTTAGAGGAGAAAGGAGTTGAAACATTAGACTTGATGGTTTTCCTGGACTTCAACTTAAATTATCATTTTTTTTCTTCTCACTTTTAGCAGTTTTTTATTCCCCAGTAGGTGGTATAATTATGCCTTGCTTTAGAAAGACTTTGTTTCCTCAGGTCTGGACAGAGAGTGCCTCTGAGACTCCTCTCACTATTTCCTTTCCCTTAAGAGCCCTGCACTGACCGCCTGGCCGACAATCTTGTACTCGGCTCCTTCTGCTGCTGGTCAAACAGAGCTCCCAGGTTAAGGGGCAGAGTGCAGAGCTACTGTGATTCCAATGCTGTCCAGAATTCTGCAGGTAGTTTGATTATAAAAACACATGGCTTCATGAAGTCCAACCAAATAACATGACTTCCATGAGAGTCATCACGTCACTCTTTATTGGTCTCGCCAGTGGATAAGGATTCAAGGTGAATAAGCTCAATAACAAAGCTGTTTCACATTTATACCAACATACTCAGGAAGAAAGAGGAATTGTGTCAGATGTTTAAGCCATCTAAAAGCAAGGCTGAGATCTGGAAATTAAAGACTGTATGGTATCCATGGGCACACCAGGATTTACTACTTATTCCAGACCATTACACAGATTCTAATACCAGCTGAAGTAAACTACCGTTTATTGTCACTCAAGGCTATATTATTCATTTTAGGATAAGGTAGCTATCACTGAAAATTCATAATCAAGTAATACAATTAATGTTTCCTTGACTTGAGTATAAACTAAAGAATAGAGAAGCCTAGCTATTTAAGTATATATGCATTCTATGAATGATGATATCTTGTTGTCAGTGTTAGACATCCCTATTGATAGACCTCTAAGAATAGACTCTGCATAAATAATAGATACAAACATAGGAATATCTTAAGAATCGGGCACTATGATGTTCTGAATGTAGACTGTCCCCACTGTATTTGAATACTTGGTCCCTGGTTAATGGTGCTGTTTTGGGAGAAGTTGTAGGGAGAGTCAACCTCTCAAGAGAAAATATACCCTTAGGAACAAGCTTCAGACTTCATATATTTGACACGCTTCCTGGTTGTTCCCTCCTTGAGGTTGTTTAAGGTTGAGAGAATCTGATCTCTCAGCCACCTGCTTCTTGTCGCCATGCATCCCCACCATGATAAATTCTTATCCCTCTGGAGCTATGAGCCAAGTAAATTCTTCTTCTATAAGCTGCCTCGGTCATGGTGTTTCATCACAGCAACAGAAAAACATTTAATATAGCCACTATAAGATAAACTTGGATAAATTCAGCACTATCTCCAATATTGAAAATATTTACCAAAATCAGAAGGTGTGTGTTTTAAAAAAAAATTCTTACATGTTTGGCTAATTTTAGTATAAGCTCTCCAACTTGAAACTGTAGACAAAACAAAATCCAATACCTAAGATGTGTATATAAATAAAGAAATCTTTATTTATCAAGTGGGTAGAGTAAAAGACTACACAATGACTAACAATAAAATACAACAATTATCATTATATTCTATAATCAACGAACAGACTTTCAAAATATAGTGTTTATCTGTATATTATATAAGGAAGGTTATACATGGCTCTACCATAAGCCATCAAAACTTTGCTTCATTGTACCAGACCTCATGAGCCCCACGTTCTATAACCTGACACCTCCTTTGAACACTTTATTTCCAAGGTTAAGTTCCTACCTCGTTTGCATTGTGACTGCTTCTCCTTCTTCATATTCCACACATCACTTCACTGCCACCGATATATCTTCGTTCAGACCATGACCATCTTTGCTTTACGGTTTATGCTGAGATCTTTGTTTTATTGCTAATGTTGAGCTTTTTGTTTTGTTCTATACTGTCTTTGACATGTAGCCCAGAATAGCTGGATTCACTATGCAGTACAAGCTGGTCTGAAACCCATGATTCTCCTGTCTCAGCTTCCCATATGTTGGGTTACAGGTGTGTAGCACCACACCAGTGCTAACACTGTCAGAACTGACTCACAGTGTGCACATTCTATTTCAGTCTTTCCATGGTTACTCAACTATTCTCAGGACAAAGATCTCCCCAACTCTTACATAAATAGACATTAATTGGCTCCAGGCTCTAAAGAATCAGCTCCAAACTCCTCAGCCTACCATTCATGGTCTATTATACTTGGTTCCAGCTCACATTTCCAAACATATTTTCCCATTAATCATCTCCATTACCCTGAAGTAAAGCCAAAGTCAATCAGGAAGTTTTTGTTTTTCTCTGTTAAAGCTTCATAACTTCCCTTCTCCACCCTTACTCCTGTTGTCTCCGTCTTGGAATGCATAGAGAGTGACATTACTCTAAGAAAATTAGTCATGTGTCAGCCACTCAATTCTGAACAAGTAAGAGAAGCTCTCCTATCCCACACAGAAAATGACTATAACAACAACAAATCAAGTCAAAATGCTTTAAATTATGGATATGAGGGGATGCATATGAGCGAAGTGTCTACAGGTGCCAGAATAAGGTCCAAATCCCGGAGCTAGAGTTACAGGTGGTTGTGAGCCACCATAAATGGCCCTTTGTAAAAGCAATATAAGCTTTAACTATCTCTCCAGTCCCCAAGTAAAATAATCTTAAAAGAAATCTTTTAGGTACCAGAAATTACACTAGAAGTCAAAATAAGAACAGTGTTCCTAGCTGACTTTATGTACCAGTGAGTCACTTTCTACAAGCAGGCAAGCAAGGCCTTAGGCCGATGCAGGGAGAGAAACTGGAACCTATCTCCCTAAACTTTTCTCTGCTCTGTGAAACCTGCTTTAGGAAATACGCAATCGCCAGCCCAGCCGCATGCACAAGAAGCTCGTCATAAAGCTTACAACTCATCTAGGAATAAACACAGGTCAATGGCTGCTTCACCTTCAAGAAACTAAGAACAACTGGCCCAGACTCCATGGTGCTCACAGAATTCTGGCAGAAGCAAATATGGATCTCTATATCACTACAAAAGGCCTACAGAAAACTATCCCCATTAAAACAGGAATCACAAAAATAACAAAATAATGTCACTCATGGCAAAAGAAACAAACACAGAGCTACAATGAATATGGATGGCAATTAAACAACCAGATCCACAGGTCCGAGAATAATCTGAAAGAAATGAATGTTTAAAGTCAAAAGAGATGAAGAAATAGATATTATAAGGCAAGAAAAGGACAATATTGAGAAAATAGTTATTTTAAAAAATCAATAGGGAATCTTTGGGGGAAAAAGCAGCTCAAATGGCAGGTTAAGCAGGCTATCCATAGATGAAAATTATTCAGGTGCAATAGATACAGAGAACACAGAATATAATGGAGCCAAAAAACAAAGATTAAAAAAATAAAGTAAATGGGAAAGCACCATTAAAGAGCTGTTCCAGCAAGGACATTAATCCTACCAGAAGAGCAGACAAAGAGGCAAGAGTGACTCCAGAGAAACTTACCCAGTAACAGAAACACCAAGAGAAACAGAAGTCCAAGGCTCAGCTTTCCAGTTTCTTTCAGAAGGAGGAGTGAGACTAACTTTAGCCTTGTAGAAATAGCATTTATTAATTTTGAATGGCAGACATAGTACAGTATTTTCCTTTATTCTCTGTATTCTAATGTTCAAAATACCTTGTATCTCTTTCAAGTCACACCCTTTCTGGGTTGTCTAGGTAGAACTACTACTTTACTTTTCTGAATTCATAAACCACTGTATCCCTACCTAGCTTATGCTCAGGATTATTTGTAAATGTTATGCATCCCATAGTAGTAAGCTGCTTGAGAGTAAGATGGATACTCACTCAATACTCGTCATTTGGGAGGAAGGAGAATAGAGGGAAGGGAGAGCCAAGTGCAGAGGGGGATGGGAGAGTAAAGCAGGGGTGGGGAGGATAACGTTAAGTATATTTGAATAATCCTATTGAATGTGGAATCCTATCACACACACACACACACACACACACACACACACACACACACACAATTGGAATTACCCTACACAGGGGGAAATGCTCTTCCCCAAAGCCATGGGTTACTAAAATAAAAGCCCAGTGCCAGATTTAGAATACTTCCCCTCAAATCGTTGGTCAAGGGTGTTCCAGAACCACCCTCCAAATAATTAGGGAACCATGCTTTTGGTTGCATACCAGAACTTTATGGCAAGTCCTTATTGCTGAAGATGTCAGATACTTCGGTTACAAAAAAATCAAGCTGGGAATGAGTAGAAAGATTCCTCACTCCTGGTTGGCTTTCATAATGCCAAAGGTACTATGTACATTCAGGGGTGAGGTGTGTGTGGTTAGTTATTAAACCCTCTTACCCAATTGTGAACCCTGAAGACTACAATAATGACCGCACAGATGGTTATGCTCATGGCACAGGAATAGCATGACTGTTAGGAGAGTAAACAACCACCTTCTGATTTGATTTAAGGCCTACTCCACAGAAAGAAACACACACCTGGTACCATTATACCATGAACCCATGACCCGGGAGTCACAGGCCTCAAGGGTGAACCTACTATTATTATTTTGTTAAATGCACATTGTATAAAACTGCCATTTAAATATATATGTCTATATTCATGGATTAGTAGTAAACTTCTTGGCCCTCATCTGAGAAGTTTCTCTGTTCAGTACATGTGGTTAACATTGAAACTCACTATGGTAAGTGCAAAGGATAAGCACTGGTCAACCTTAAGTGTATATCTGTATCATAATCCCTCTCACAGAAGCTCAGAGAATATCACCAAATGAGGAGCAGAAAGATTTTAAGAACCAGGAGCCATGGAGAAACAGGGCAAAATGGTGTCTGTCAACATCAGAGGGCTGCTGTCCTCAGGAACTGAGCAGTTGTGGTAGGCTGCACAGGATAAAGCCAGTCAACTTTCCTGTATGGAGGGGACCTACTTGAGGCACTCATGACAGTTGATGGCTGCTAATGGTGTGTCTGAGGGTTGATCTGATTGTTTAAAGAGTGTGGCCCCTGTAGATAGACCATGCTCACTTGTTGGCCCCACAGCCACAGGCAGCAGAGATTGGACTCAGTGGGTTAGTTAAGGGGGAGGGCATGACGCTGAGAGAATGGGACCTAAGGGAGGAGGTAGGAAAGCAGGAGAGTATGCAATATGATGTTACAAGGAATTCATAGAAATATTGTTAAAAGCTCATCCTTTTATAGCTGGAATTTAAAACAACACATCAGGGCTTTGGTTAGCAAAGATGAAGACATGAAGCATGGCCATGATAACAGCTGACAGATTAAAACAATCACAACAAAAAACAACTATCACCACAAACTGTGAAGCTGGAGAAGAAAAGAGAACTAACTGGAGGGCAGGCTGACCATCAACACTAAAGAAGACAGGCAAGGTTCAGGGGATGCCCAGAAAAAAAAACGTTCTATAAGGCAGAACACAGTGTAAAATTACTTCCTTTAAAACATTTTCTTAAATGTGTGTATTTGAAATAACCTAGGTTTAAATGTATTCAGTCATATAAAATGAACTCACTGTGTTAAAAAAAAAAAGTAAGCTAAAATGATGCACAGTAGGATGTGACACACGGACGAATGAAAGACAAGCAGGGCTGAGCTCATCTGTGGGTGCCACTCAGAGCACCCTCTCCTTAAAGCTCTGTCTCATATGCTGGAAATCATACAATGCCAACAACTTAGATAAGTCCAATGAAAACAGAAAAGGCAATGTCAAGCAAAAAATGAAGTAAATGGTGCTTACTCTTAACTACAAAACATTCTATTTTCAGTGTGTAAAATGAATTCCTAAACCAGCTAACCCCAAAACAGCCAGGGCAGTGGAAAAATCTGAAAAGCTGCAGGACAGCCGGCTTGGTCCACAACAAGTAACTGCTGCTGCTTTATGAAGACACAGTTTTCATGCTCAGTCCTACACAACTCTCACTCTTCCAAAAGTAAAACCACAACATCACTTGTGGGAAAAGAAGCCTGTGCCTATTATCAGACATCATGTGCTAATGCAAGCAATGGCCCCAGATGAGGCTTTGCTGGAACACAGTGTGTAAACAGACCAGTCATTTAATTGGCTAAATATCATTTGAACCAAAAATTTCATGTGTAAATATTTTCCTCATATTTTAAAAATTATGCCATTATTTTTAGTATTCTACTTTGTTTCCAGATTACATTTTTTCTGGAAATGCCTTGAAACCATGCATATGTTACTATAATATCATATTAAAAAGCACACTCTAATAAGTTCCATGTGACTTTTCCATCTGTGCTGGTTCTTTTTGTCAACTTGACACAAGTGAGAATCAATTTGGAAGAGGAACCTCAACCTAGAAAAATGCCTCCTTCAGATTAGTGTAGGAAAGTTTGTGGAGCATTTTCCTGATATGTGGAGGGCCCAGTCCATTATGGGTGGTGCCATTCCTGGGCAGGCAATCCCGGGTTCTATAAGAAAGCAGGCTGAGTGAGCCCTAGGGAACACACTAGTAAGCAGCTTCCCTTCTCCACAGCATCTGTTTCAAATCCTGCCTTCTGGTTCCTGCATTGAACTTCTGTTCTATTTCCCTTCCTAAACTGGAAGGTGAAATAAACCCTCTCCTTGAAGTGGAAACTTAAGGGTTCTTTGGAAAGTCCGTTAGATGGTGTTTTCTGGGGCAAACACATGAAGGAATGTTTAGTTGAAGCAGAGACATGAGAAAGGATGTTCTGCTAAGGCAAGCCTGTGAAAGGACACGTGATGAAGGATTCTTTTATAAGGACATGCATGTATTGGTCCACCTTACATTGTGTAGTTGAGCTGCATTTGTCAGGCCTCCATAGAGATGAAATGCACCAAAAAAGTCCTGGTGGTGTGCTACTGTTTCTCGATGCTTCCTCGGACTAGGACTGATTGGCAGAGTGATGTCAGCTGAGACAGACACATGTGCTCAGGCAAGACACATGCTGAGGCAAAACTCCTGGAGAACATGTGATATTTGGAGGGTGTATAAAAAGGAATCTACAGACAGTCACAGAGGCTGAGCCAGGCTTGCTTACAGAGCAAGCTGTACAGAGCTTGTTGGTCTCAGGTCTTCGCTGATCTTTGTTTTGCTAAGAGAGGCACAGCAGAGAACTTCTGGTGTTCCTGTTGGCCCTGGTCCCTCCTGCTAATTCGTGCAGAGGTTGAAGCCTGCTGTCTCTGCTAGGTAGTGCCATTGCTGCTGATTCATGACTGCTATCCCAACTCTATCAAACTGGACAGTTAGTGTATCCGTGAAGTGTTTGCGAGTGGATCGAGCTGCCGCTGCTAACCTATGAACTGAACTACCAATTTCCAGACAACACAGACAGTAGTTGCTCCAGAGAACTTTGTAAACATGTCCACTTCCCCGTATCCTTTCTTTCCCACTACCTCTGGTGGGTGGTGGGCTACAAGAGAGGTTAAAGCATTTAAGAACCTTCATTAAAAATAGATTTTGCAGTTCGAGGCTAGCCTGGTCTACAGAGTGAGTTCCAGAACAGCCAGGGCTACACAGAGAAACCCTGTCTCGAAAAACCAAACCAAAAAAAAAAAAAAAAATAGATTTTGAAAAAATTAAAGTTACAATTCCTTTCCTAACTTCATTATCATTGTCACATCAACAGAAAGCAAACTAGGACACCATCCAAATTATTATTTTACAGAAATTTTGATTTTATAAAATATGCTTCAATATATTATAAGGCACATGCTTTATTTTGTTACTCTAAAGGTTAAAAGAAAAACTAAGTATCCTATCATTTCCTTGAATTCTGTTTTTGAAAGACATGTTAATGGAGCTCTCTGCCCAGCTAGCCTCTACAAACTTTACTATGGACTAGCTGGGTGAGTTTGCCTGATCGCTCCTACAAACTTTACTATGGACTAGCTGGGTGAGTTTGCCTGATCCCTCCCTCTTTGTACTCTTTCCAGTGTCCCCCAGATCCAGCTCAGGTTCCAGTCTGACCACCTCTGTTGCACTGGCCCCAAAAACTAGGCTTCCACCTGTCTCCCCCCCCACCCCCGTCTGCCCATAATCTCTAGGTCTCTTTAAGCTGACATCCTACCTCCCTGCTCAGCCAGACCCTGCATATCATTGGCCATAGTCTGGCCAGGTGAGGCTACCTGACTTTGCCCTCTATGCATCCTCCCTATCTCACAAATCCAGGCTTATACCAGGACACACATCCTTCATGCCAGCCTACTTTCTGGGACTATCTGATTTTATTTTACCTAAACTATATCCAATGTCTGGGCCCAAACTGGCCTGCCCATCCTGTGTTCTGCCTCAACTTGCTCTTTCCACAACAGACATAGAACAGGTCCACAAGCCCATATCCCCTAGCAGAAGTACAAACAATATGAAAAATCAACCCCCCACCCCCACCCAATCCATCAGCCCTACAGAAATGCTCGCCAATGAGAATTACCTAGATGAACCCAGGACAGAGAATTTAAGAGAATAATCATAAACCTTATTAAAAAAATTCAAAGAGTTTAAAGAAGACACCAAGAAACAGCTCAATGAACTCAAAGAGACTAAACACCCAAGTGACGTCCAAGAAAGCTCAAATGAAGCCTGATGGGAACAATGAAGGCAGTACAGGATCTGAAAATGAAATTCAACAAAGAAATAAAAAACACTGAAGTGGACTCAAGCTGAAAAAAAGACAGAATTTAAAGCCTAAACTGTTATAAGTAAGATGAATCAAGTGAAGACAGAATTCAAGGACTCAAAGATAAAGCAGAGGATCTAAACAAAACAAACAAAGAACGTGAAAAGAATTCTAAAAACACAGGGAAGGAACACACAGAGATTCGGGACACCAAAAGAAGACCAAGCCTTCTAACTACAGGCTCAGGTAAGAGTAGTCACAGAGCAGGGCTTCAACACAGAAGAGAACTTCCCCAACTAAGGAAAGACACACTGGCACAGACACAAAAGCACACCAACAGACAAGACCAGGAAAGGAAAGACACGCTCTGCAACATTATCCATTGTTAAAACACTAAACATACAGAACAAAGAAGAGTACTGAAAGCTGGAAGAGAAAACACACATATAAAGGAAAACCCTTCAGAATGACAGCTGATTTCTCAGTGGAAACTTGGAAAGCCAGAGGAGCCTGGAGAAATGCATTCCAAGTCCTAAAAGGCCGTAACAGCTAACAAAGTCATGGTCCCAGAAATACTATATGCCACATTTGAAGGAGAAAGAAAAACTGCCTATGAGATAACCATCCTAAAATCCTACAGCCTACAGATCAAACCTAAAAAAATACAGGAAGCAATATTTTGGGCTGAAAAGAGGACTGAATATTGCCAAAAAGCTGTAGAAAAAAACCTAAAATTACTCTAAAAAAACAACAACACTAAATACCACTGAGAGCACAAATGCCACCAACATTTAACAACACAATTACTGTAATCAACAAACAGCTTTTAATAATAACTTTAAATATAAACAGTGCCAATCAAAAGACACACAAGCAGCTGAATGAATTAAGAAACAAAATCCATCTATCTGTGGTCTACAAGAAATTCAGGTTTAAAGACAGGCTCTGGCCTTGAGTGTAAGAATAGACAAAAGTACTTCAGTCAAACAAACGAGACCAGTAAGTAAGCGGGCATGCAATCCCAGTATCTGACGAAATGACTTTCAAATTGAAAATTTAACAGTAAAGATATAAAAGGATACTTTATTCTAATAAATAGAACAATTAGCCAAAAAAGGCATTACTATCCTAAACATATATTTACCAAACTCTGGTGTTCCCAACTTCATAAAAAGCATACTAGTGGAATTAAAGACACAGATTAACATAAATCCATTAATGGTAGAGGATTTCAATACCCTACTTTTTTCAACAGACAAAAAATAGAGAATCATCAGAATTTAGTGACATCATACTAAATAGACTTAATGGGTTACACAATATTCAAGCTCAACACCAAAGAGCATATATTCTATTTAACAGCACACAAAAGTTTCTCTAGGATAGACAACATCCTGGGACACAAAACAAATCTCTATAAATTCAGAAAAACTGAAATAACTTCTAGTACTCTATCTGACCACAACATATTAAAACAAAAATAGACAGCAAAAAAACAAACAAACAAACAAACAAACAAACAAACAAAAACTCAGGTAAGTATACACACCCATGGAGATTAAACAATTCATTACTGAATGATGAACAGGCCAAAAAAGAAATCAAGAAAAATTAAAAATTTCCTAGAACAAAAGCATTGAAAATGGAAATGCAACATAACAAAACCTCTGGTACACAATAAAAGTAGCCCTACCAAGGAACTTTATAGCTGTGTCTACATTAAAAACAAACAAACAAGCAAACAAAAAAGAAACAAAACAAAAAAACCCCGGAGGATTTAATGGTATAATTCAAAAAAATTGGAGGAACAAGGACAAACAAAACCACAACCTAGTAGACACCAAGAAATAATAAAAAACAGAACTGAAATACACGAAGTAGGAAGAAAATAAAACACAGAACCAATGACTCTAGGAGTTGGGTCTTCAAGGACATAAACAGGAATGACAGACTCTTGGCCCTACTGGCCAAAAGAAAGTAAGAGAGGACTCAAATGAACAGGGAAACATTTAAAAGACAGCAGTGAAATTCAGATATCATAAAAGAATATTTAAAAAATCTGTACTCTTTTAAGTTGGAAAAGAAATGGACAAATTTCTACACTCTGCCAAACCACAAAAATTAGAACAAGAAGCTATCAACAAGTCTAAGAGAGACAGATAACAAATGGAGAGACTGAGATGAGGAGATAAAATCCTCCAACTAAAAAATCTAGGACCAGATGGATTCACAATTGAATTCTACCAGACTTTCAAAGATCTACACCCAGTCTCTCTTAAACTATTCAAAAAAGAGAAACAGAAGGGGCAGCCACAAACTCCTAGTTGGATCACACTAATCCACAAACTAAGTAAAGACAACAAGAGAAGAAAGCCACAGGCCAATGTCCCCAATGAACACAGATTCAGAATGCTCAATAAAGTACTTGCAAACAGAACACGGATATACATCAAAAAGATTATCTACCACTATCAAGTTGGCTTTATCCAGGAGATGCAAGGATGATTCCACATCTTAAGTCAATAAATGTAATAAGCCACATAAACGGACTTAAAGACAAAAATCACATTATCATCTTAACGGATGCTGGAAAAGTCTTTGACAAAATCCACCATATCTTTAGGATAAAAGTCTGAGAGAGAGAAGTAATAGAGGGGAACTACCTTAATAAAAGCTATATATAAGAAACCCACAGACAACATCATCCAAATAAAACAAGGAAAATACCTTTTACTAGAATTTTTCATATAAAGTCTATATTTTCCCTAACAAATAACTTTGGACTGAGATAAAAACGACCCACTGCCTGTCTACCATAGTACAGTTTCTTATGACTGAGCAGATGGATGACGTCAGCTTCATGCCTACAATCCCAGTTCCTGGGAGACTGAGACATCAGGATCAGAAGTTTAAGAGTAAGTGGATAAGTAGATTATGGAGTGGACTGGAGGCTAACCTGGGCTAAATGATATCATGTCTTTAAAAAACCAAGAATTCCAGAGATTCCTAATCATCTGTCAAAAACAAACAAACAAACAAACAAACAAACAAAACAAAACCGAACTAACCAAACCAAAAACATCAAACAAAAAACATTCTAAACAGAGTAAGGAGCTGTGGGCTGGGAAATACTCTTATTCTTAAAGTTCACCTCGTTCAAGAAATTCAAGTGCCATGACGTCAGTCAGAGCACTTGGGCCTGGGCCTTGGGACAGTCCTGAGGGCTTTCTTAGCAGCTCTGCAGCTGAGTCATATCTTCACTTAATTGTATCAACTGAATTTTTCATTAGCTGACCATTTATTTATTTTATTGGCTTTGGGAAACTGTTACAATCATACTTACAGTAAGAATTTTTCTAAGCATGTATTTCCTCAGGATAAACAACGTTAAATCTCTTTAAATGTTATGCTTGCAAGAAACGTCCTTGGAGTCATTTATTTTTCCTACAAAATGGCATATGGCCATTCTCAGTATAGTTAGAAAATCAGAGATAATTTCACATAGAAAACTGTGAGTTGTAAAAATGTAAATTAAAGTGCCTGCTTACTAGAACTTTTTTGACTCATTTTAGTGGAACAAATTATTGTATCCTGCAAACTAAAAAATAGGTATACATTTTCACTAGTTTAACTAAGCATTCTATATATATCTAAACAAGATATTATATCTGTCATCGTTAGTAATTTTAAACATTAATATGCCCAATCAACCTTCCTGTCCACTGAAACATCCTGCTACCTGCTGTATTTTTCTATACGTATTTCACTTTCTGGGACTGAGTGACAAAATCACAAGACAAATTTCAGTTTAAATCTGAAAACACAAATTTGTTGTAAAGGCTGTAATAAACCACTATCCTTATTATTATTTCTACAACTACACTAGGACCAGGAAAGGAAAGACTATAACAAACGGAGTCAGAAAGGTGGCTCCATGTAAAGATGCCTGCCACTACACTTGATGACTGACTGCAAGCCCTGGAATCCACAAGGTACAGAGAGTACAAACTCCCAGAAGTTGTCCTCTGACCATACACACAGTAAGCACATACACTCACACATATTATTTGCATACCATGTACACAAGCACACAGTAAGAGAAATGTAAAAAAATTAACTATACCACATGAAATAAGAACATGAGTTTTGGCCTGGAAGATGGCTCAGAGTGTAAAAGCACTACCTATAAGCCTGATGACATGAGTTAGATCCCCCAGAACACACATAAAAACCAGACACAAGGCCTGATGTAGTGATGCATGCCTTTGGTCCCATCATTCAGCAGACAGAGGGAGGCAGATCTCTGCTCAAGGACATTTTGGTCTATGTAGCAAGTTTTAGGCCATCCAGGGCTACATAGTGATATCCTTTCTATTTGTGTGATCCCAGCATTCTGACAGCAAGATGAGGGTTGGACCAGAAAGAATCACCCTGATGTACATGTAAGCAGTACAGCATCAGGGACAAGAGGGACTTTGTCCCTCAACCAGGCAGAAACTTGTCCTAAGACCTAAACAGGTGTGCCATGGCATGGACAAACCCATGATGCTCACAATAAATAAATAAATAAATAAATAAATAAATAAATAAATAAATAAATAAAAATTTTAAAATGTGTGTAATGAACACGGTTTTATTAATATCCTTATCTCTGAAATTTGATACATTAAAACTGGGTTGGGATGGCCATTTAAGAAGACAGTTGGCAAAGCATGTCTGGAATAATTTGTATCTCTGTAAATAGTAGCATTTAAGACAATCAGATAGTGAAGTGTCGGTGGTTACAGTACAGTGATAAGTCTACACTGTTTCAGCACTACCTAAAATACACATGGAGACAACACACTAAGTAGGGTTTAGCAGGGCTTAAGCTATCTGTGGGGTTTAATATACACAGGGATCTATTTTCCTGTGTAGTATTCCATATCTTTAATTTGCAAAGTAATTACAAAAGCAATAATACACTATAATAGAAAATAATTACATACAAATATGACTACACCTTGTTTCTCCATTACCACTGTATTTTCCAATAAAAGAATTATATATTCAAATAGTTGATAGAACATCCCTGGGTCTTGTTCCAAGAAATGGGGAATTTACATATGTATAAAGATAACAGAAACATCATTTTTAAGACAGAAACTGGACTAAATGTATGCTTTAGTATTATAGGGATAAAAAGTTCAAGACTACAATTGGTAATGTTAATTGCAAAAGACTGAAAAATGTTTAATGATGTAGCCTTACCCTTGGTTGTTCTCTGTTTGAAACTCTTTGCTCGAGGCAGTCATTTTAGACTGTAGTGATTCCCCCAAAACATGCAGAGAAAATATGTGAAAGAGAGAGAACAGGTTCAAAAAGCTCTCAGCCATCTTACTACTACTTACAGCTATCAGTAACTCACTCATATTTAACTAACAAACAAATACAAGACACTGATAAGGTATATGGAAAGATTAGATCGCTGGGTTAGCTTTACAAAATATTTTCCTATGTATGCTCTTGTTTGCTCTTGGTAGGAATCCAGAAATCAATGAAAGTAGTATAGGAGAATATTTTCAATTACAAACCGAAAGTCAAAGTTCAAAGATGATTTGCTCGAGATACCTTCACCTCTGATGACAGAGAGAGGCTAACAGAAGCCTGAGTCAAACTATACATAACGTAGTTACAGAACTGTGATTACAGAGCATAAATGTAAAACTATAAAAGTTATGAATTAATGGATGAGAAGGACAAATCAGGAAGTAAAGGCACTTGCAAACAAGCCTAAGGACCCAACTTCAGTTTCTAGACCACAGATGATGGGAGTAGAGAGCCGACTCCCACATGTTATCCTCTGACCTCCATAAATGTGCTGTGGTATGCGTGCAGTGCACACATGCATCTACACACATACACATGGACATAGTAGATAAACTTTTAAATCTGTTAGTGAATAAAAGAGAAAGGAGATGGAGAATAGCTAGAAAACGGGCATGAAGTTTTAAACAAAACAAGTTTAAGAGATCAAACCTGCAGACAACAAAATCTTAGTGTGCTCTTAAAAAACTTATCAAACAAGTACACATGGAGGCTAGCCATCTCAGAAAAATGAAGAAGGTGGCTCCAAGCTCCCATCCTCTCAAAGTAACACTGAAAAACAGGCAAGAAGAAAGGCTCAGCATTCTGGGAATGAATATTGTTTATGGTGAGCAAGGGCACGTTAGCCTGAGAGAACCTGCCTGGTATCCTGTGCACCACTGCCTCATATCTCCATGGCTTTGCCATTGAGAAACCAGTGTGTGGCCATCTGCAGAGCAGATTATCATCAATAAAGCATGGAAGGTGAGCCTGGGAAGGAGCATACGTCTCATGAAAGTATGGCTCACTCTCTAAGAAACAGCATATGTGAAGTCACAAAACAAGACTGATTTCATATAAGGCATATTTTTCGATCACAATGAATGAAACTAGAAATTAATAAAGGAAAACTCATGAATATGTGGATACTTAAAAATGTACTCTTGCCAGGTGTTGCGTTAGTGGCATGTGTGCACCTTTAATCCCAGCACTTGGCAGGCAGAGGCAGGTGAGTTCGAGGCTAGTCTGGTCTACAAAGTGAGTTCCAGGACAGCCAGAGCTACATAAGAGAAACCCTGTCTTGAAAAAACAAAACAAAACAACAACAAAAAAAAAAAGAAAGAAAGAAAGAAAGAAAGAAAGAAAGAAAGAGAAAAGCGATCAACAAAATTGACAAACTTTAAATTAAATTATAATGATAATTTTTCTTCTCAGCATATAGCAACAGAAATGAAACATCTAAAATAACTGTATGCGTGAGCACATTTACAGCAGTGTTTGTCAAAGTAGTCTATAGGCATAGATAGTCAAATGCCAATCGATAAAGTAATAGATCAATAAGTTGCATCATATTCATACAAAGAAATATTATTTGTTCTTAAAAAAAATGATGGAGTTCTGGGCCTCAAAAATGATTCTACACGAAATGGGAGACACACAGGGTACCTACTCTATGATTATATCTACATAAAGTACTCAGAACAAACGGGTAATCCACAGTGACAAAGGCAAGCTGGCTGCTCCTAGGGACTAGGAGGCAAAAGACTGGAGAGAAGTCTTACCATGGTAACTGTACAGCCCTGTGACAGTACTAAAACCCAATGAATTTATACTTTTAAAACTTTGTAAGAGATTGTGTATATGTATTTACACAGACCATGTATACTCATGTGCCTACAAAGGCCAGGAACCCCCTGGAACCAGAGTGACAGATGGTTGGTAGCTACCTCATGTGCTAGGAACTGAACTCAAATCATCTGAAACAGAGTAGTGAGTACTCTTAACTGCTGAGCCATCTTCAGCCTCAAATATTGTTTCTAAATGTGTATTTGTGATCAGTATCACCCTCAATATATTACTTTAAAAATACAGTGTAAATACATGAGGGATTCAGGATCCTTTCAGTACATTTTAGACTTTAAGGTTGAAAAATGATACATTTAAAAAAATATTATTACAATGAAATAAAACTTGAGGTACTTGCTTAAGAAGCACATTATCTGAGGAAAAAGTACTGGATATCAGGACAAAACGCAAGGCCAGGGTGAGAAAGAACTTAACTGGGTTAAGGGCAAATGAAAAGCAAAGTAATATCCAAGTAAAGACATCACTAACAAGGGTTGGACGACACGCCAGCTAAGCTCCCAAACCAGAGCAATCCAAGGGCGGTCAATTCAACAGAGGAAAAAATAAGAGTAGTAAAGATACAGAGAAACTTGAAGGACTGTAGTTTTCTCAGCACCGATCAAATCTTTAAGCACAGTTCATGGTCACTCAGCCTCTTGCTCTTAGTCCTGATGCAAAGCAGAATATCAGAGCCCCTGGGGATACAGTAGGTTCACCATAAGATGTACAAGAATAAGAGAGCAAGGAAGGGTCTAGGGACAAGGGACAAAGTGTATAACCTTCAAAGGGCATATTCCCAAGAACCTGCTTCCTCCAGCTAGGCACCAGCTCCTAAAGTTTCCACCTCCTCCCCAAATAGTGCCCCTGCTGGGACCCAAGTACTCAACACAATGGGAGATTATGGGAGACAATTCCTCCTGAAACCACACAGTTTAATGTGACCCAGGGTGGCACAGGGACATTGCACAGGGACAAAGGAAACTATTGCAATTCTGAGAACCAAAAAAGGGAGAATGCTCTGAAGAAGGAGTACCCTAAAAAGAACAATGTTCTTCTGAGGAGAAGACACTGGGGGGGGGGGGCATTCATTTGAAGGGCCGTGTTATCCTGAAAGTCATCAGGAGTCTTGTGTGCTTTAAAGACGGTCACTTTATGCCTGAAATTAGACTTACTGATTCATAAAACAAAACTCATAAATTAAGATTAAAACCTAAATTAGATACACAATTTTAATGCATCCCATAGCAATTTACAGAAAGTAGCAGTATAAAGTCCTACCAATACTGTTCATAACAATGCATTGACTAGTTATCTAAGGTAAAACTAGAGAGAGGAGGGAAAAGGAATTTTTAAAAATTCTACATACATGCAAACACTAATAGAAAACTACTTTGCCATACTACTAATAATCAACTCATAAGTACAGACTGTAAGCCAGTAATAGGAATAGAGTGGGAACATAACATCCTCATAGTCCTCTAAGATTTAATATGCTTGTATCACTTAAAATTCTGCCTAGAAAGGAAAATGATTGTGGTATCTGCATGTCTGTTCTTCTGTAGGAAGTAAATTCATTTTGGATAACAAATCATTTATGAGTTTTTATGAGAGCTCTAAAGAATAAAACTTCCCATCTTCAAGTGTACTATTAAAGTACAAAGAAATAAGACGGGCAGCTTCAAAGACACTTTTAGCCTAGGCTGGCCCTCTCTATGAGAGAAGGAGGAATCCTTTTTCTCTTGAAGCTCAAGTTACTACCAGAGGAACATGTTTCAAGTTAAATTTCTCACAAATATCCATGGTTAGCAAATCTATCCGTTGGCTTCAGTTTTGTCACATGGATGCCTGAACGCCCTGCCTGCCACTGGTCACTCTCAACAAGAGTAACTGCACACGACTCTGCTGGGTCAACATGATTAGGTTGTTCCCTGTCACCTGTGTAGTAAGATGGAAGTAAGATCCTCCCTCAGGACACAGAAATCCTATAAATCCAAACCTGGTTTTCTAGCCTTTCTTGAAACGTTCCTCTTCTCTTATCCCTTGACTATTTCATGTTCCAGCAATAGCGCTGCATTTCCTGGAATGTGGCCTACTATTAGGCCAGGCTTCTGAGCTACTGCACGCCTCTCTCATGCTAGAACAACTTGCTTCCCCAGCACCTGGCAATGTCTACATCATTTAGACACTTTTGGGCACCACCTCTTGTAAAAGTTCCCAGATCTGGGTTCCACTCTCCAAGACAAATATAACACGCTGTTTCTGAACTGAAGCCCACTTTCTATAGAGCATGATGTCTGAATTTGTTATATGTTGAAGTCTATAAAATACGCTTTTGGTTTAAAAACCCTTGTCTGCTTGCGTCACTGATTTCTACTCTTCTTCAACATATCTCAGGCTTGCTTCAACTAAAAAACAGGAGCAAATGAAGAAAAAAAAAGACAGAAGCCCCAAAGGACCACAAAAGCAACTAAAATTTTAAGACTGAATAGTTATATTGTTTCCTAGGAAGGAAACACAGGAAGGGATTTCATACCAAGTGACAGAAAGTAAACCTGCCTACTTCTTATATAAATATTTATCATTTAGCATTATGCTCATTTAAAAAATTCTACCAATGTTACAAACAAGAAGACATACCTTTCTGATAAATAAAACCCTTTAAAAATGTCTGTGGGTGTTTTGCCTGCATGTATTATCCTGGAGCACATGTGCATGCCTGGTGCCTGTGGTGGTCAGTCAGAAGGAGGGTGTCAGATCGCCTGGAACTGCAGACACAGATGTGTAAGCTACCACATGGAGGCTGGGAATTGAATCCAAGTTCTCTGGAGGAACAACAGGTGTTCTGAACCACTCTTACCGGTCTCTCCAGACTCTAGAAATCCTTTTTAAAAATCAATTTTAAGAGGTCTTTGTGTCTCTGTGTCTCCTGTCTGTCTGTCCAGCCCCCCCCACCCCGTGTATGTGTATTTACCAGCTTACAGGATTATGTTGTTTGTAAATCAAGATAATTTGACTTCTTTCTTTCCTATTTGTATTTCTACATCTTGTCTTACTTTTCTATGACTTCATGTACTTTATTGAATAAAAGTAGAGAAAGTGAAAAAAAATCAATTTCAAGTAGACTTCATCATAATTAGACGACAGATACACTTCTTCTAAGCAACCCCCCACCTCTCCTGTGTGTGTGTGCCCACACACGCTCCTGCAATCACAACTGCATATGTAGAAAGTAGAGGTCAATGAAGTCGATCTTGGCTGCTCTTTAGGAGCCACCCAAATATTTTTTAGAGGCATGGTTTCTCACTAGCTGACCTACAACAGGCGAGACTGGATAATCCCAGGGATCCAGCTGTCCCATGCCCCCTCCCACCCGCACCCCGGTCCCAACACTGGGATTACTAGTGTGCATAGTGCCAGCTTTTTCACAGGGGGAAATCAAAGCTGTGTGACAACCACTTTACCAAATGAACCACCTCCCCAGGCTTAGGTAATCTATTTTTAAAGTATGTTGAAGTTTAAAATATGTAATAACTGGACTATATAAATGGTGATTATTGTTTAAAATCACGACCAAAGATAATTCTGTTTGTTTGTTTTTGTTTTCGAGACAGGGTTTCTCTGTGTCAAAAATAATTCTGGCATCAAACTTACAACTATATTGGATCATCTATGCTACTTTAGTGACTCAGGGAAATGTATCTCCATCAACATAAAGAGAACAAACATAATTATTTAGCTTAGTCTACTCATTATAGAGATAGAGATAGGAAATGCCTATTAGGTTTTATGATGAGTAAATTTTGTGGGGTTTAGTTTGTCTGAATATGAGACCTTTATTTGCAACCAAAGCTCACTGCAAACCTGACTGGGATAGTTTTCCCCTTGATACAACACAAGCTAAACAAGTTTCAAATCAAGATCTGAAACAAACTGTGTACACACTTGTGCGCACCCCCCCCGTGTGTGTGTGTGTGGTGGTTTGGAATAACAGGGACCTGTATTAGTTACTTTTATATTGTTGTGACAAGACACTCTGATGAAGGCAACTTATAAAAGAAAGTGTTTATTTGGGTCTATAGTTATCACTAATCTCAGAACTTGGGGAACAGAGGCAGGAGGATTTCTGTAAACTTGGGATTAGAGTGAACTACATAGCAATTTCCAGGCCAGATAAAACTACCTTGAGAAATTTTGTCTTTAAAAACAAACAAACAAAGGACAGGACTTTATTGGAATGTGAATAAAAGTTAGTTGCTGTGGTTTTTTTAAGTAATAATAATCTTAGTGTTAAATGGCAGGGGAGAGAAAGTGGGGAGGGTGAAGGGGGGAAGTAAGCATGCCGCCTGCATGCTTTTGGTAAGAAAAAAATTTTTTCCAGCTAAAGGTATTTGTCTTTTAAAAAATAAATCAAGGGGATGGGGCGGGGAGAAAAAAAAATAAATCAAGAAACAGAAGTGGAAGATGCAGTTGAATCTATGAAATGAAGAGCAGTCTCTTTCCTGTAAAAACTTACTATGCTCTACTTAATAAACGGTGTTGTAGGGCAGCATAATCTAAAAGATAAAGGCTCAGCATGGTGGTACAATGCCATTAATTCCCAAACTTGGGCGGCAGAAGCTGGGGGATCAATGTGAGTTTCAGGCCAGCCTGGTCTACAGAGTAAGGCTAGATAGTGAGGCCCTGTCTCAACAGTAACA
Organism: Grammomys surdaster; assembly: GCF_004785775.1. Lineage (NCBI taxonomy): Eukaryota > Metazoa > Chordata > Mammalia > Rodentia > Muridae > Grammomys > Grammomys surdaster. The sequence continues at coordinate 5,810 of NW_021623811.1, read as the reverse complement.
AGAGGAACAGTAGTGACTAAAAGCCAATCTCCTGATCATCAAAAAGGAACAACCACCTAAAGGCAACTACTGGGGATCTAAGTGCCCCTTTCTAAAATGAAGCTATGATTTGAACACTAAGATAAGCTTACAATGGTGAAAATACAACAAATGACTGGAATGGACTATTTCAGACATAAATGTGACCAGGACTGGCTCTAGTGAACTAGTCCAGATCACAGCAATCACCATAAGTTAATGAAAACAAAAGCAGGACAGAAGGCCAATGAGGTCTTCTCACACAATAAAATATTTTGTCCCATTGACTATTTTATTAAAATGGTGCATTTATTTTAGATCAAAAATAAGCATAAACAGTGATAACTCACTCAAGAACAGCCCCCCCACCATCACAATGTGACAATGAATACAAATGATGCGTCCACTCTATTCATCAATAACTTAACTACTTGAGCCAGGGACTAACTTTTGATCTCCTAAAACCTCCAGCAGTGAATCATAAAACAAGATGAAAAAAAACAAAGAAGAAAACAGTCTTGTAGACAGAAAAACCCAAGGCATTTGTACAAAACAAAAATAAACATGTATACTGTGTGTCTTAGGGTTTTACTGCTATGAACAGATACCATGATCAAGGCAAGTCTTATAAAAGACATTTAATTGGGGCTGGCTTATAGATTCAGAGGTTCAGTCCAGTATTATCAAGGCAGGAACATGGAAGCCATCCAGACAAGGCATGGTGCAAGAGGAGCCGAGAGTTCTACATCTTCATCTGAGAAGGTTCCTAGTGGAAGACTGACTTCCAGGTAGCCAGGGAGAGGGTCTTATAGCTCACAACCACAGTGACACACCTACTCCAACTGGGCCACACTTTCTAATAGTCCCAGTCTCTGGGCCAACCATATACAAACCATCACACTGGGGATGAGGGGATTTACAATTAAATATGAAACTGATGGAAAAGGTAACCGTACAGTGTGAAATTGGGAAAAATAAAACTGGTAAGAACTACAAATATTCCAGAAACAGCAAAGGGTTAAGCACAAACTACCCAATGTACTAGTAACACTCAGTTTCAGCCACAACTGAATATAAAATATAAACAGTCTGCTGGGTTCTGTGTAGTAAGTAATGGGTTCACGGTTATATGGGAAGACACACACACACACACACACACACACACACACACACACACACACACACTATGATGAATCAAATCCTTGAGATGCACCCAGTGCTAGGAGTAAGCTTTGGGGGCATGTGTCTCCCAATCTCCTATTTTTGGTCCAGACTAGCAGCTGTGGCAAGTGGTGGTGATGCAACAGCAGGATACAGCAGCTGCACGTGTTCTCTGGCAGCAGACTAAATGCAACGCTTGTCCCAACTGACTGAGAAGGCAGGCCCAAGCAGCTGCATCAGTCATTCAGATGTCTGCTGTACTAGCTCACAGAGATGGTGTCTAGTAGTACACTCTGGGGACTGTGCACAATAAGGGAAGCCTTGTCTCTGGTAAAAGGCATCTGAGAGCCATGCGGACAGTCAAGACAAAGCTTGGCATCTTCCTTGCCATGCCTTTCCCTGAAACCAGTTACTGAGTCCTAAGATTAAGTACTTTAGCTTTTTAAAGTCATTCTCTCAAGCCTGTGCTTAGCTTAGACTTCTCTTACTTGAGCTCGCTCGCTCGCTCTTTCTTCCTTCCTTTCTTCCTTCCTTCCTTCCTTCCTTCCTTCCTTCCTTCCTTCCTTCCTTTCTTTCTTTTTAAATCTTGGCCTTTCAAACATGTCTTCCACATATACCATTCTAAAACATAAATCTGACTACCTGACACGTCAACCTTAAGTTCCCCACTCATAAAGTGTATTTTTTCAGAGTCTAGTTATAAAAGTAGTAATGGAATTTCTATTTTGATTTAGGACATAGGAAAAAAGTAAGCAGACAGTATTATTTCATCCAAGAGATTGTGATAGAAAACAAGATTCCTTCTGACACACATACACATGCGTGCACAAAGAGTCTAAATGTCTAGAAGAAAGATGGTGAAGTGAGGTGACACGCAGCAGTAAGTTGGAGTGCAATGAATGGAATAAAGAAACAAAGATAGTGACAGACTCATACTGAGGAAGGCTGACCATCTGTTGCAATCAAACTAGAAAAGATTAATAATAATAATAATAAAGAGTTGTTAAAAACAATCTTCAAGGAGGATGACCTCCTAAGCAACTTTCAAAGAACTGACTGGTCTTTGTATTTATTTGACAGCCAAAACTAACACTGCTTTAATGATCTCTACTTTTTGACCTGGAAAAGCAACTAAAGAAATCAGTTTTGATTTAGCAAAGCACACTGTATTTTTCTAATCTCTACATGCAAAACTTTGAAGTTTGAAGAAACAAAATGTAGACTTTTTGGCATTAAAAGGTCGGATGCTTGCTTGTTTGGGGTTGAATGTGGGTGTCTCCCATCAAAATACTTAAAGTTTGAGACTGTTTTCAAGTTTCAGATTTTTTGAAATCTCAAACTTACTTCAAGATTTAGCTATAAATTGACAGAAAAAATGTAAAATGTTTCCCGATTGTTTGCACACTTTAACTTAGAAATGTCTGGTGCAATGGTTCCTGTTTAGTCCCAGCTACTTGGGAAACTAAAACAGAATTGCTGAAACCACGAGATAGAGAGCAACCCGGGCAGCAATATAGTCAGATCTTATCTCAAAAAGGCAAATAAAAAAACAAACAAAAAGAAGTGCCTAATATTATCAAATATCTCATATTTAATATACATTTGAATATTCATTATTACCATTTAAGATAGGCTTAAAGCTAATCATGAAAAGGCACAATTTCCCAGGTGAGGGAAAAGTTCAGAATTCTATCACACAGCTTTGCTAATATGCACTGAGAATTACTTGGAACAGAAGGTTAAACACATGACTCTATGGGAGTTCAGTGAGGAAAGGGATCCTTTCAAGAAATGGTACAGGACAGCTGGGCATCTGTGGTGGTTTGAAAAAGTTTGGTCCCATAGACTCATGTGTTTGAATGCTTGGCCCATAAGGAGTGGCACTATTAGGGGATGTGGCCTTATTAGAGGAAGTGTGTCGTCACTGTGGTGGGGAGACTTTGAGGTCTCATAGATATATGCTCAAGTCTGGCCAGTGTGGTCAGCCTCCTGGCTACCTTCAGATGAAGGTGTAGAACTCTTGGTTCCTCCAGCACCATGTCTGCCAGCACACTGCCATGCTTCCCCCAATGATAATGGACTGAACCTCTGAAACTGTAAGCCATCCCTAATTAAATTTGCCTTTATAAGAGTTACTTTGGTCATGGTGTCTCTTCACAACAACAAAACCCAAAACAAGAAAGCATTTTTATGGACAAACGACCATCATGGTTGTTCAGTTCATAATATGCACAAGAAATAAGTGAACACGGCCTTCTCAAGATGCTCAGATTAAGAATTAAAACTCTAAAGCTTCTAGGGGAAAACATAAGAAATCATATCTCCTAGTTAGGTAGAAGACTCTTAGATGTAATATCAAAAATACAACCCATAGAGAAAAATTATTAAGCCAGATTTCAATGAAACTTCCAATATATTAAAGAAAAGATGATGGGGGCTAGGAGGATAGATCAGTTAGTAAAATCCCTGCTGAGTAAGCACAAAGACCTCTGCTCCCCTGGCATAAGCTGCATGCACCCACACATGCATGCACGTGCGCACACGTGCACACACACACACACGTGCACACACACACACACTTCTGTTGCTATCAATTGATACTGTAGCATATTTATCTACTAGCAGAACCTGCTTGCAAACTAAAGTAACTCCCACACTATACACATATCATTTCACTAGTCACCATCTGAATAGGAACTAATTTGTATATCAGCTCTGTGATCTAGAAACAGGCATGTGACAGAACAGATGGAATTTGATCTACTGCTTCAGTGTAAGTAGTGGTTGTTAACTTTTGAACTCAATCGTCCTTCCTTCCTGTACCCAATATCCCCAATAATGAAAAGCACTGATGACCACATGTCTGAGACTCCCATTCAGATTATTGTTTTCTCTTTATGGTGTGTGTGTGTGTGTGTGTGTGTGTCTGTCTGTCTGTCTGTCTGTCTACCTATTGTAGCCCTGGCTGTCCTGGAACTCACTCTGTAGACCAAGCTATCCTCTTATTCAGAGATCTGCCTGCCTCTGCCTCCCAAGTACTGGGATTAAAGGCACAGGCCACCACTGCCTGGCCTTAGTGTCTTTTTAAAACATTTACTTTTATTTTTATGCATATGTGTGGGTACCAACATGTTTGTATGTGTACCATGTGCATACATATGCAGCACCCTATGAGGCCAGAAAGGGCACTGGAGTTACAAGTGGGTATGTGGCATCATCTGAATGTTGGGATCAAATCTAGGTCTTCTGCAAAATCTCTGAAGCCATTGCTCTAGCCCTTGAGTGATGGTAGTGGACAGAATATTTTTTTCCTGATTGATTTCATAGTACAGCATAGAGAGTTAATATAGTCATGTCTCTATTTCAAGTGTGCATTAGTGACCAGCTCTCTAGATCCTGGACACAGCCCTGAAGTTATCAAATGTCGGCACGTCAGAGATAATGGCACACCCACTCTTCACCACAGGCAAGTCATGTGGTTGGTCTAAGTGTCATGCATGATGAATGGACCAAAAAAAAAAAAAAGGAGCTTTACTTAGCCATAAAGAAGAATAAAATCATTCTTATAGGAAGTTGCAAAAAAATGAAAATCATCATATTAAATGAAACAAACATGATTCAAGAGACGAATGGTACATGTCTTCACTCGTGCAAAATCTAGATTTGAAAAAGGGGACAGGAGAGGGCAATGGGGCATGGGATCAAAGTATATTGCTTATGTTATAAAAATAACATAAAGTGATTTACTTATACAATCATACATGCTAATAGAGACCCATTGATGGATACTTCATTTCTTTCTCAGATTTAAAAACCAACTCTATTAACTTTGTTTATTACAGGTAGTAACAGAAAAGAAACTATATCACACCTTAACCTCTACCACAGTTCACTGCATTCAGACAAAAATACAAGCCAACCCAGCACAATCTCTTAATATCAACATACAGCTAGTGCTGTAAGTCAGGACAGAAACTCTATGTGTCACATATATGTGGCACGCCAACAATGTATATGGTAAATACCTTTAAAGCAAATACATAAAAATACAGTATCATTACTCACTTGAAGTTTGATTATCATTACAAAGATTAAAATACCTGGTTTTAAGTTTACAAAATTTATTTACTTAACAAATTTTCATCATTAAAAACAAAACTAAAGCTACTGAAACTTATCACCAAATGTAGTGGGGCACACTTTTAATCCCAGCACACAGCAGGCAGAGGCAGTTAGATCTCTGTGAATTTTAGGCCAGCCTGGTCTACAGAGTGAACTCCACTCACTATGTAAAAAGGTCCTGTCTCAAAAACAAACAACAAAAGCTGCTGGAACAAGTTCAGAAAAACATTTGGTTTCTCAAACTATTTTATTTTTCAAATTCCTTACTTTTACTGTAAGTAATTATATTCATTAGTGTGTAAACACAGGTATAAAGAATCAGACTTAATCTAGGCCTTGTAAATATCGCCTTCGATGCAGGAAGTTCTACCAGTAGAACAATCTACACACAAATTTATCAAGAATGTATTTACAAAGGCAGCAAACAAGTAGCAATCATCAGAAGCCGAGTTTGGATCCTTAGCACCAGTGCAGCCATCAGGAGCAGAGTTCAGGTCCCCAGCACCACT
>NW_021623810.1:0-12655 GCF_004785775.1 Grammomys surdaster | reverse complement strand
AGATAGTCATAGCTACATAAAGTGTGGGGGGAGGGTTTCCCCAGGCAGACAGGGAATCTCAGGTTGAATCAAAAGCAATGTGTAGTAGCACGGATCAAGAATTTTAGCGCTAAGCATCTGCAGGCAAAAGATGTACTAAATCCAGGCCAGTTGGGTGAACAGAAGATGTCCCACATCGAAAACACAAGGTGATGGAGAACACTGGAGAGATGCTTTAAAGCACAGAAAGCCCCTTCACAGCAAGCTTGAGGATGCAGTCTGAATACCCAAAGCACATCTAAAAACTGAGGGAGCACGATAGGCCAGCAGTTCTATGGTGCAATAGGAGAGAAGGAAGCTATGTGGAATCATGTGTGCATCTAGCCTGAATTACATATTGCAGAAGAGACTTTGTTTCACAAAAGTTAGTCACTGGGGACCACCCCAGCTGAATTCCTCTGGCATCCATGAAGACGAGCCAGGGATGTGTGTCAGCACACAGAAGGGTATGGAAATGAGATGAGATTCTGATGGAGAGCTTCTAATGACATTTCATAGTCCCATGTAGTCAGGACTGTTAAGTTCACCGTGTTAACATTAAACTAGTGATGAACTGCCTCTGTCGCTGGGAGAGCTAGACTCTCACAAGTAAGCTCTATGTGCCCTATCTACAAGGCTGGGAAGGAGTAAATGACCCACAACATGTTAAGCAGCTCTTATCAACTGACCTTAATGTCATCATGATGACTTTTCCTTTCATAAAAACATTTTATAATATGTGTCTATTGGGGGAAGGAAGGGTGTGCTGGTGTGAAATGAAGCAGCTGTGTGGGTCACACCTACTGAGTGGGAATTGCACATTGCACCATAAGGGTCTTGAGGGTCAAAAGACTGGGTAAAGTGTGGCAGTAAAAGCCCTAACTTAATGACCATTTTACTGGCCCAATACATTATGTTGGTAACAAGCCTGCATCTTTCTCCTAGGAGGCTCACTGGTTTGCCCACGCAGTAAGGACCGAGGCCGTCAGGTCTTAGGACCTCTGGCCCTCTGGGCCAAGTCCATTCCCACCCCACCACTCACCCGAGCTCCCCTACAGGAGGGGACTTCTACAGGCCTCCCAAGTTACTCCCCTATTTCTTGAGGTGAGTGGGATACTTGGATTAACATCTGTCTCATGCTCCTCACCCCCAGCTCCTTTCCTAGACACCTGAAGAGTCCTGCAGTTGCAGATGTTGAAGGTAAGATGGTAAAGACCCAGGAGGGTCCAGAGAAGCCTTGGAAGGAAGATGGTTCCACACTCACAGATCCCACATGTAGAAGGAGTGGCTCTTGTGGCGGCAGGAGGGAAAAGATTTGGATGGGCCAAGAGTTGTAAAAGTCAAGAATGATGGCCAAGAGAACATGTGCCTGAGGTTGCTGGGATGTGATAGCCCAACAGAGATTTACTATTTAGATAATACCTTACTATGTATATATTTGCCTGGGAAACACAAAATCTGGGGTTTGCCTGGACCCTCAGCAATGAAAGAGAGAGGGTGCTGTGGAGATGGCTTTAATGCGTAATTTCCAGCCAGCATGAGGATCCAAATTTGAGTTCTAGGAAAACAGGCAAAATGTTACTCCCTCTCCTTCTCTGTGTCCGCCTGGGAGGCAGAAATGAAAAAGTTAGGAGCTCACAGGACAGCTAACTGGGAAAACTCCACAGAGCACAGGGACTGGATCAAAGGGAGCAAGGGTAGAATCCCATCCTATGATGCCCGCTGTCCTCCAGATATCATCATGATGTGCCTACTCACGCTTGAATTCGTGTGAGTCTACACGTGTGGAGACACACACAAGTACAAATAATGGCGTGATGCAGGATGAGTGGGGATTCTGAGGAGAGCCATTAATGGCCCCTCTAGGCTTCATGAAAACGTGGGGCTGCCAGGGCCTCGCTGTAACTCCATGGAGGACTTTAAAGTGCTGTGGCCTCCGCTGCCACCTTTGAGAGTGCCAGGATCACAGGCCTGTGGCACCATGTGCTTCTCAGTCCTGAGCAGGGAACCAGTGACTTCCTGCATAACAGAAGAACAATCTGCCAACTAAAGGTATTCCCTATTAACAGTATGGCTTTTTTATTATTAGAGTTATTTGTATCCCATGGATTGTTCAAGGTGTGAACCCAGCATCTTCATAACAGCACACACACGAGTGGGTCTGAGGACAGCTTGTGGGTGTCAGGTGTCTTGCTCCCTTGTGGGTCTTGAGAGGAGGGACAGTTCACACAAGTACTTGGGCTGGGAGCAAAAGCCTTTATCAACTGAACCACTCACTCACTCCTAATGTCCTTTCTTAATGAAAGTCCTTCATCTTTGTTCCTAGGAGGCCCATTGGTGTGCCTGTCCAGTAGGGACCCAGAACATCAGGTCTGAAGACCACTGACGCTCTGGGTTAAGTCCAGTACTGGCCTCCCCACACCCATTGGATCTCCCCTGCTGGAAACTTCTCCAGGCCTCCCAAGTTTCTCCCCCTATTTCTTGAGGTGAGTTAGACACTTGGCTTATCTTTGGTCCTGTGGTCCTCTTGCCCCTTTCTGAGATGCCTGCAGGGTACTGAGGGTGAGGATCCTACCCATGAGGGGTTGCTCCATGGCAGGCAGGGTCACAGAGAAGTCCCAGAGTGCAAAAACTAGCAGAAGACAGGAATGAAAGCCAAAAGTAGCATTTCCTGTTGCGGGGCTGTAATCTCCACCTTCCGGGGGCTCAGAAAAGTGATTGTCAGGTAGAAGTCAGCCTGGGAAATTAAGAGCATCCCAAGCTGTTCAAGCCTCTAAAAAGTGAAACAGGAGGGCCAAGGACATGGTTCCACAAGTAAAGTGCTTACTAACCAAGCATGAGGACCTGAGTTTGAGTCCCAAGAAGGTATGTAAAAGCTGAGGAGGCAGCACTCCCAGCTCCCCTAGGGCAGGATGTCAGCAGAAACAGGCTATCTGGAAGCTTTCAATGCATCTAAACTGGTAAACAGCAGAAAAACAGAGACCTAGCATGAGGAACGGTGGAAGGTGAGGACCAGCACCAGGGAGTTGTGACCTCCACACTCACGGCATGATAGGAGAACCCCAACTTAGCACAGGCACAAAGATTAGAAAGATGAACACAGTCCAAGGGGAGCCTTTAAACAATACTTCAGAGCCTCACATAGCTGTGTGGGGTGGTCAAGACCCAGTGTGTGGCCATAGATGTCTCTTGAACTCTAGATGCAGCTGTTTTCCCTTCTGGAAGCTAAGATTACAGGCCAACTGTGTGCCCTCTGTACAGTGTTGGGCTAGGCTAGCACTGCACCGAGTATCTGACAGCTTCTCTTGAAAACAGTTTTGTATTACATTGATTGTATGCACCCAGGCACACACTGTGACTTACCTAGGTAGACCTGAGAACAGCTCGTAGTTGTCAGATCTTTCCTGCTACCGTGAGGGCTCAGGGGGCTGGTTGATCCATTTAAGTAGTTACACTGCTGGCAAACGACTTCATCTTCTGAGCCATCTCACTATCCCCAAATACAAATATAGTTTTTCAATAACAGTCTCACATTTTTGTTCCAAGGAGGCTCATTGGTATGCTCGGCCAGTAGGGACCGAGGTCAGCAGGTCATAGGACCTCTGACCCTTGGGGTCAGGTCCATTACTGGCCTTACTGGCCTCCCTCCAGGAGGAGCTCCCCTGCAGAAAGAGGATTCTCCAAGCCTCCCAACTTCCTTACCTCTTTATGTAAATTAGACATACTGCTTATCTCTTATCTCAAACCCTCCCAACAGCTTCCCTAGAAGCCTGGAGGGTGTTAAGACTGCAGATATCAGAGGTGAGATAAGGACTTTGCAGCCACAGGTGTCCACATGAAGGAGGCCTTTAAGGAAGATGGTTACAGAATGACAGATGTCACTCAAACTGCACAAAGTGGTGGAAGAGAAGACTGAGGGCCAACAGCAGTGTGTGAACCTCTACCTGAATAGTCTGGACACGCAGGAGAAACAGGAAGTGCTAGCCTGGGTTCTCAAAAGGAGGGAAGAAAGCACATCAGAGATGGCTTAATGGGCAAAGTGCTTGGCAACAAGTGTATAGTTCAAGTTTCAAGGAAACAGGGAAAAGCCCAGTGTACAGCACATACCTGCACTCCAGCCGCCCCATGGTAAGGGGCCAACAGAAATCGAGGAGACTGTGTAGAATCAGGTATCCTGGTCTATGCAACGGAGATCAGGAGATTTTATGTCAAAAAAGGGAGACAGTGAGAACCAACACCTGAGGTTGACATGAGACAGACAGACAGACAGACAGACAGACAGACACACACACACACACACACACACACATACACACACAGAGACACACACAACTCTCCCTCAGATTCTTATGGAGAATGTTTAATGGAATTTCATAGTATCATGTAGCCATATAGGGTGGCAAGGATCTCAGTATATCACTAGGGTGACATTGAACCCATATCCAGGTTTGCCAGTTTCAGGAATGCTAAGATGATAGTCTTGATCTAATTTGTTCCCTTTATATTTAATGTTGGGGAGAGGACTCATGACTTCCTGTATTATAAACTAATACTGTGCCCATTGAGTTTCTTCCCCACTTAATATCATTTATTGAAAACATTTTATTGCATTTATTATTCTGTGCATGCACAGCTCTATGTGCTCCACAAGGTAGAGGACAACTTTCAGGAATCTGTTCTTTCCTACTGTGTGGACCTTGAACATCAAACTCAGATAGTCAAGCTGGGGGTGGTGGTGACAGCTTTTATCTCCTAAAATATCTTTTGCAGGCCCATAGAATGTTCTCTTAATGATGAAACATCCCCCTTTGCTCCCAGAAGACTCACTGGTGTGCTTGGCCTATAGGGATCTAGATCAGCAGGTCCCAGGACTTCTGACCCTTGAGGTCAAGTTCACTTCAACCCCCGAACCCTTGATGCTTCCCTGCAGTAAAATTCTCCATACTACTTTCCTTATTTCTTGAGGAGAGTCAGATGCTCTTGGGTTATCTTCTATCCTATACATGCCCAGCACCTTTCTTAGACACCAGTAGTGTATTACATATGCCTAAGGTTAGCACCTAGTTCATAAAGAACACACAACCTTGGGAGGAACAAGGAGATCTTAAAGGACCTTGAATACTCCAGGCAGTACCACCTGGAATCGGGGGTTGCTGCATACCAGGCACTCCCAGGGGGGAATTCCCAGATTCGATCAAGTGACATAGACAAGACTGAAGGCCAGAAGAACATGTAGTGATATGGACATCTAATCCTGTCACTCAGGTGCTCACACAGGGGACTGACTAGGCTGAAATCAACCAAGTCAATGTACAGTGTTCTGGGCTAGCCTGGGGGTGTGGATGGGTAAGGAAATCACTTGGGAAGAGTCTTAATGGGAAAATTGCTTAACAGTAAGCATTAACCAGGGGTCGAGTTCATGTAAAACATGTAAAAGCCCAATGGGTTGAAGTTTCTGTACTCTCAGCTCCCCTATGGTAAGATGGAAGGCAGATAAAAGAAACTGTCTAGAAGTTGGTTGGGCAAGTAAACTAGCTTGTAGAGCAGATCTCAGGAGCCTCTACCTAAAAATGGTAACAGTAAAGATGGCCTGTGCCCATACGAGTGCACCATGCCTCATTTGCCTTTAAAGGATGGAGACTGTCTAAGAGTCTCAGGCAGACCCTTAATGGCATTTCTTGGTTTCATGTAGCTATACATGATGGTCAAGAACTCGGCAAAGATGAACTCATATTCTAGGGGCCTCCACCTTCAGGAAGATACTATTACAGGCTGCACTAGCATGTACCGTTTCCTTGGTGCTAGGAGAGAGAGCTCATGGTTCCCTCCATACTTGTCCAGCTCTCAACCAGCTGACTTTAGTTTCAAGTCCAGATGTCTTCTTTGTTAAAACATCTAACATTGTGTGTGTGTGTGTATGTATATATGTATATATTGTGGCTGACAGGACCAACACACCAAGGAACCACTGTGGAACATGTCACAGCCATCCCTCAAAACCATACAAAAGATTAAAAAGAAGGAGAATGAGCGGATCGTGGACACCAGTTCTCCAGCTCTCTGTGACCAGATGGCAGGCAGATGTAAGAGAGTATCTAGAATCCCATGGGATAGGTAGCCTTGTGCATGCAACAGAGATCAAGAGGTCCCAGAACAAGAAAGGTGCACAGTGAGGACCAACACCTGTGGATGTCATGTGTACCCCCACATGCCCAATAGCACAATCACAACTATTTCCTCAAACACAAATTAAAAAAAAAAAAAAAAGAATGAGCAGACTCTGCAGGAGAGTTTGTCATGAAGTTCATTTTCATGAAACAATATACAGTAGCGAGGCCACAGCAGGTCACGACAGATTACACTTTTGTTCCAACTGTCTACACCTTCAGGAAACTAAAACGGCAGGCTGATCCACCATGCACCATTTATTTTGTGCAGAGAAGGAATTCCTGGATCCCTCTACTCTTGGCCAGCTCTCTACCAGCTGACCTTATTTCTAAGTCTATGTGTCTTGTCTTTTATTGAAAAAATGTACTGTGACATGAAGATGACCCCAAGGGAATGTGGCCATAAACTCACGGTTCCATTCAGAAAGGAGGTGTCTACATGCCCCAGAGGAGCAAATAATAGAAGGCAAGACTAAAAGCCAAAGGAGGTGGTTTGGGCCTATAATTCTAACATAATGCCCAGGCGAGTGATTTACCAGTTGAGGTCAGTCAGAGAAAAAAGTGTATTCCAGGCTAGCTGGACAATCAAAAATAGGGGAGCAAGGGAAATGGATTAATTCATAGAATTGTTGTTGAAAAAGTGTAAGACTTGAACTGAGTCCCAAGAACACATGCGACAGCCTGGCAGGGAGTGGATGTCAGTCCCTCCAGCACTCCTCTGACCAGAATGCATGCAGACATCAGAGAGTACCTGGGAGCCCAGCAGGAAGCTAGCCTTGTATGTGCAGCAGAGAACAAGCAACCATCAAAAACTGGATGGTGGTGAGCTCCTGGGGGTGCTTTGTGTCCTCCTCACACCACACACTACGCCAGCTACAGTCTCCCCAGTGAACTCTCAAGATTAAAAGGGAGGAGAGCAGAGTATCTGAGAGACCCCTCGATGACATCTCATGGTCTTACGTAGCCTCGTAGGATGGCCAAGCACTTCCTTATGTTGCAAAAGAGGACACTGAACTGATGCAGATGCTGCCACTCAGAAGGGTCGTGGAGAGGACCCATAGCTTCCTGTCTGCTTGCCTAATACTTTGCCAACTGAATTTATTCCCAAGTCAAAGTGTTTGTATGTATCGTTTACTCTGTGTGTACAGGCCCTTGAGCGCATGGGACTGTGTAGAAGGTAGAGGACAATGTGTGGGTCTTTCCTTTCCTTTTACCATGTGGAACCTGGAGATTGAGCAGTTGGGCTGCTGGAAAGCACCTTCATTTGCTAAACCATCTCAAGGCACCCCTAAGAGCCTTTTTAATAAGGAAACTCCCTCTCTGCTCCTAGGAGGCTCATTGGTGTGCTCGACCAGCAGGGACCAAGGTCAGCAGATCCAAGGACCTCTGACCCTTTGGGTCAAGTCCATTGCCTATCCGCACCTATCGGAGCTCCCCTGCGGATCTCCCATGTTACATCCCTTATTTCCTGGGGTGAGTTAGAACTTGTCTTATCTTCTGTCTTCTGTGTCCTCAACACCTTTCTTAGACACCTGCAGTGTATATTAGTGGATGGACATGTTAGAGCTGGGATGGTAGCAAGCCTGCAGCCTCAGCAAGTGACCTAGAGGAGACCTGGAAGGAAGGTGATTATACAGTCACTGATCCACCCAGAGAGGAGGCTTTCCCCTGCCAGGCCTGATATTGGGGAATCCATAAGTTGGATCAAGTGGTATAAAACAAGATCTCAGGGGAGGCTCAAAGTTGCATTTTAGGGTGTGGGCAGGTAATCCTAACACTACTGAGGCTCAAGTAGTCTGCTGGAGATTACAAGGAAAGCCTATTTTTTTCAGGCTAGCTGGGCTATCAGAAATGGGAGCATCAGGGTAGTTTGATAAATGCACTCAGTGGTTACATGCATTCTAAGATCTGATTTGAGTCCCAAGTACACATGCCAAGGCCTGGCAGGCAGCCAGTGGGGGACATCAGTACTCATGCTCTCTCTTACAAGAAAGCAAGTAGACTGTCTGTAAACTCACCGGACAAGGATCCTGGTGCATACAGTGGAGGAGAAAGCCTGCATCTAAAGGGTAGAGAGTGAGGACCAACACTGGGAGATGCCTGTCCTCTCCACACACCCACTACTGCACAGCGCGCAAGTCACCGCCCTCCATCCAACACAGAAAAAGGTTCAAAAGTATGAGCAGAGATTCTGAGAGCAAGAGCCTTTAGTATCATCTCATGGTCTCACTAACCCTGTAGCATGGCCATCACTGGTGACTTGGAGCCCCTGATTCAGCTGCGTCCATGTTCAGGAGTGCTAGTTTGGTACTGGAGAAAGGACCTGTGGCTTCCTGAACGCTAGGATAGCACTCCGACAACGCTGCTCACTCCTAATATCTTTTGTTAGATTATCTAACTCCATTTATTCTTTATTATGTGTTATCTCTCCATGAGTCCACGGGAAGGCGGAGGACAACTTCTAGGGTTCTGTTTTCTCTTTCCACTATGCAGATCCTAGAGAGAACTCAGACAGCCAGATTGGTGGCAAGTGCCCTTATCAGTTAAACCATCTGCCTTGTCCCTAAGAACTATCCTAATGACAATCCTTTCTCTTTTGTCATAGACAGTAGGGCCCTATGTCAGCAGGTTTCAGGACCTGTGACCCTTGGGGTCAAGTTTGCTGCCAGCCCCCACCAATTGGAGTTCTCCTCTCTAAGCCTCCCAAGTTACATTCCCTACTTTTTGAGGTTAGACTCTTGGCTTCTCTTTTGTCCAAAGCTTCTTCCTTTAGCCCCTTTTCTAGATAACTGCAGAGAACTAAAGGATGTAGAGAAGAAGACACACTGCTTTAGAACATGTGTATGGCTAGAACCACACCAGAGGGAGGGCTCGATGCACTCCATCCTCACCCACAAATGCACACATATTAAAAATGACAAGAATTCGAAGGGAGGAGCTTTTAACGCCACTTCCCCTTCTCATGCAGGACGGCCATGGGCTCCCCGTGTCTCTCACTGTGGTACTGAACTCCTGACTCAGTTCCCTCTTGCTTTGTTGTTGTTTCAAGACAGAGTTTCGCTGTGTATCCCTGACTGTCCTGGAACTTAGAGATCTGCTGCCTCTGCCTGCCAAGTGCTGGGATAAAAGGCATGTGCCATTATCCCCAGCTTTGCATGCACATTTGGGAATGTTGGGATCCAAGCCTGACCTCCCATGGGCCCTGTCTACTGTACAGAGGAAGGAACCCGTGGTTTCCTGTATGCTGTGCTAGCATTCCACCCAATGAATTTATTTGACAGTCTAATGTCTTTTATTACAATGTTTTATTACTCTGTGTGCTCAGTTTGCAATGTCAGAGAGTGCTCACTGTCCCCCTTTCACTCTGGGAGACCCACTTGGGTCTTGCACATTAAACCTGAGTAGTCTGGTATTGCAGCAAACACCTTTATTCCTGAGCCATCTTGCCAACTCTTGATAATAATCTTGTATTTTTGCTCCTAGGAAGCTTATTGGTGAGGTCAGTCTATAGGGACCAAGGCCACCAGGTCCCAAGACCTCTGACCTGAGGGGAAATCTCCTCCTCAGTTGAGGGGAATTCTTCATCTCCCACATTACTCCCTGTGATTCTTGAGGTAAGCTGGACAGTTGGTTTGTCTGCTGTAGCATGCTTCCATCTCGCTTTTCCAGATGTCTGCTGAGTTCTAAGGGTGGACATAGATGTCAAAGCAGGATCTCGGTTCACTCTTTATAGCTTCAGGAGGGCACTGGAAGGAGACTTGTTAGGATATGGTCATACAGTCACAAATCCTAGCAAGAGAGGACATTGCATCACACCAGGAGCAGGGTCAAAGTGAGGTCCCAGGATGGCTGAAGTGGCATATACCAGAATGAGCAACACAATAGGCATGTAGCTCCAAGACTCGGCAGCTTCAGGCAGGAGATTACTAGTTGGAGGTCAGCTTGGGAAACATAGGATGTTCCAGATTAGCGTGGGCCATCAAAAATGGGGGTTGGAGAGAGCCGGGAAGATAAATGTACGGGTGAAAACTTGTGCACAACATGCATGAGGCCCTGAGTTTTATATTTCATTTTAAGCTTGCCAAAGCTGAAGTGATTGCCAGCACGTTAGGTTCATTACTGTAGAAGGCAGCCAGAGACCAGAGACAGTTTGGTGAGCAGTTAGCTTAGCATACACAGTAGATAGCAAGAGACTGCCTTAAAAAAGGGTGAAAGGTGGGGCCAGAGAGATGGCTCAGTGGTGAAGAACACTCACCGCTCTTCTAGAGGACCTTGGTTCAGCCCCCATCACCCATAATGCACTTACCTGTAACTCCTGACCTGGTGCTCTCTTCTGGACTCTGCAGGCACCAGGAGTGCTCACAGTATACATAAACACACACAGGCAAAATAATCATCCACATAAAAATACACTTTTTTAAAAGATGAAAGCTTGGGGATAACACCAGAGGCTGTCCACTGGCACCTCTCTCCCTCCCCGACCTTCCTCTGAGATACTTATAGTACTGAAAAGTGAATGAGCAGAGATTCTGGGGCAGAGCCTTGAGTGTTTCATATTCTCGTGTGAGCATGTAGGATGGCCAAGGACTCCCTGTGCTGCTCACAGTGAGACTGAACTCCTAAAGTAGTGCCGCCTACCTTCAGGAGTGCTAGCATTTCAGGCCCAAGCCACAGTTTGCCCTTGATTTGTTTGTAGAGAGGGAGCCCATGGTTCTCTGCATTCTAGGGAATCATTCTCTACCCTCTAAGCTAAGACGTTCCATAGTCCTAGTATCTTCCTTTAAAAAGCCCTATTACATTAACAACAACAACAACACAACCACATTACATTTACAGTGTGCTGGGAGGTCGGAGGACAGCTTACAGCACTTGTCTTCCACTGTCGTAGGGATGGCATTCAGGTCATCAAGCTTAGAGGCCATGCCCTTTACCTGCTGATTCATCCTTCTTAATGACAAGTCCACTTCTCTGCTTCTAGAGACTCATCGGTGAAGGCAGCCCTCAGGACCAACCCCATCAGGCCCCAAGACCTCTGACCCTCAGGGTTAAGTCTATTGCTGGCTTCCAACCGATTGGATCTCCCCAGTCGAGGAAGACTTCTCCAGTCTCCTACGTTAGGTCCTCCAGTTGTTGAGGTAGGTTGGACACTTGGTGTGTCTGCTGCCCTATGCCTCCGCTGCCCCCTTTCCAGACGCCTGTCACACATTAAGGATGCAGGGGTCAGAAGTGTGATGAAGACATTGTAGCTCCAGGTAGCAATCTGAAGGAGATCTGGAAGGAAGTAACAGTGGGTCTACCCAACAAGGTCTTGATCCATGCCAGTAGGGTCAGGTGGCTCCCAGGTTGGAATAAGCGTTAGAATGAAGACAAAACTCAGTGTGTGATATGAACTTGTAATCCCAAAACTCAAGATGCTCAGCGTATTCCAGGACTGGTCTGGACTGTCAACAACATAAGTGGAATTTCAGGAGAGTCTTAGGAATAATCTTTACTGGTGTTTTTGATTAAAAGCAACCTATGCAGTCAGGCAAGTTAGCACTGGCAAATTGTAATAATGTTATTAGAGACATAATTGCCTGCCACTTGCTTTCCATGACTTAGTGGTAGCAGCATACATGTTTGACGGTGAGTGGGGTAAGGATGTTTTTGTGAATAGAGCCTCAGCTAGTTTGCTTTATGGACGGAAGACATCCTCCAGGTACATAAACTGTCTTTCAACAGAGTCAGCTTCTGTAGGAGGGAGAAGTCTTCCAAAATCTTCAAAGTTGGTTTAGATGATGTCAAGTGTCATAAGATACGAGGTGTAATGTGCCCTCCCCCAGTGTAAGTTATATCTAGTGCTTCATATTTTCATACTCATCCCTTGGGGGGCTGAGGTAGGAGGATTGCTTTGATCTAGGCTAGCCTGGGCTACAAAGTGAGACCCTGTCCCAACAAATAGAACATCGGATGAAGGAGATGGGTCCTTTATTGAAATATTTTTACATTTATTTAGTGATGGGGGGTTGCATGCATGCTATAGCATGCTTGTGGTAGAGATTACAGAACAACTTGAGATTATTTCTCTCCTTCTACTATGTTGGTCCCAGAAATCTAACTCAGACCCTGAGGCTTCCAAAAGCAAGCACCTTTTCAAACTACTTAGCCATTTCAATGGTCTGTCCATTGATCCTTCAATAAAGTTCTTCCAAGCAGGAAGAACTGAGATAGATGGCCATAACTCATGTGCAACTACCAGGCATGGTGACATGGACTTGCTTGTCTAGGTCTGGGATGGTGAAATAAGGCAGGTCCCTGTGCCTTTCTGGCTAACTAGTCTAGCCTTCTTAGCGTGTTCCAGAACAGTGACTCAAAAAGAAAAAAAAAAAGCAATAGCATCTAATGATGCCTGACATTCTCCTCTGGCACACACACACACACACACACACACACACACACACACACACACACAGGCACATGCACACACACCA
>NW_021623809.1:0-1963 GCF_004785775.1 Grammomys surdaster | reverse complement strand
TCTGGGTCTTCAATTCTATTCCATTGATCTTCCTGCCTGTCTCTGTATCAATACCAGGTAGTTTTTATCACTATTGCTCTGTAGTACAGCTTGAGCTCAGGGATGGTGATTCCTCCAGAAGTTCTTTTATTGTTGAGAATAGTTTTCGCTATCCTGGGTTTTTTGTTATTCCATATGAATTTGAGAATTTCCTTTTCTAACTCTGTGAATAATTGAGTTGGTATTTTAATGGGGATTGCATACAGGTCTTTCATTTGCTTGGTTAGATTCACACCAAGGTATTTTATATATTCGCAACTATTGTGGAGGGTGTCATTTCTCTAATTTCTTTTTCAGTCTGTTTATCTTTCATGTAGAGGAAGGCTGCTGATTTGTTTGAGTTGATTTTATAACCAGCCACTTTGCTGAAGTTGTTTGTCAGGTTTAGGAGTTCTCTGGTGGAAGTTTGGGGGTCACTTAAGTGTAGTATCATATCATCTGCAAATAGTGATGTTTTGACTCCTTCCTTTCCTATTTGTATCCCTTTGACTTCTTTTTGTTGTCTAATTGCTCTGGCTAGGACTTCCAGTACTATGTTGAATAGGTAGGGGGAGAGTGGGCAGCCTTGTGTAGTCCCTGATCTTAGTGGGATTGCTTCAAGTTTCTCTCCATTTAGCTGATGTTGGCTACTGGTTTGCTGTAAATTGCTTTTACTATGTTTAGGTATGGGCCTTGAATTCCTGATCTTTCTAAGACTTTTATCATGAAGGGATGTTGAATTTTGTCAAATGCTTTCTCAGCATCTAGTGAGATGATCATGTGGTTTTTTTCCTTTGAGTTTGTTTATATAGTGGATTACGTTGATGGATTTCCGAATATTGAACCATCCCTGCATTCCTGGGATAAAACTTACTTGATCATGATGGATGATTGTTTTGATGTGTTCTTGGATTTGGTTTGCTAGAATTTTATTGAGTATTTTTGCCTCGATGTTCATAAGGGAGATTGGTTTGAAGTTCTCTTTCTTTGTCGGGTCTTTGTGGGTTTTGGGTATGAGTGTAATTGTAGCTTCATAGAATGAATTGGGTAGTGTTCCTTCTGTTTCTATTTTGTGGAATAGTTTGAAGAGAATTGGTATTAGGTCTTCCTTGAAGGTCTGATAGAATTCAGCACTAAAACCATCTGGTCCTGGGCTTTTTTTAGTGGGGAGACTTTTAATGACTTCTGCTATTTCCTTAGGGGTTATGGGACTATTTAGATGGTTTATCTGCTCCTGGTTTAACTTTGGTCCCTGGTATCTGTCTAGGAAATTGTCCATTTCATCCAGGTTTTCCAGTTTTGTTGAGTATAGGACTTTGTAGTAGGATCTGATGATTTTTTGAATTTCTTCAGTTTCTGTTGTTATGTCTCCCTTTTCAGTTCTGATTTTATTAATTTGGATACTGTCTCTGTGCCCTCTGGTTAATCTGGCTAAGGGTTTATCTATCTTGTTGATTTTCTCAAAGAACCAGCTCCTGGTTTCATTGATATTTTGTATTGTTCTTTCTGTTTCTATTTCGTTGATTTCAGCCCTGAGTTTGATTATTTCCTGCCTTCTACTCCTCCTGGGTGTATTTGCTTCTTTTTGTTCTAGAGCTTTTAGTTGTGCAGTCAAGTTGTTAGTGTGTGCTTTTTCCAGTTTCTTTTTGTAGGCACTTAGAGCTATGAGTTTTCCTCTTAGCACTGCCTTCATGGAGTCCCACAAGTTTTGGTATTATGTGTCCTCATTTTCATTGAATTCTAAAAAGTCTTTAATTTCTTTCTTTATTTCTTCCTTGACCAAGTCATCATTGAGTAGAGAGTTGTTCAGTTTCCATGTGCACGTAGGTTTTCCATTGGTTTTGTCATTATTAAAGACCAGTCTTATTCCATGGTGATCTGATAAGATGCAAGGGATTATTTCAATCTTTTTGTATCTGTAGAGGCCTGTTTTGTGACCAATTAT
>NW_021623808.1:0-1147 GCF_004785775.1 Grammomys surdaster | reverse complement strand
GTCAATTCTTGATCTTAGAGCATATGCCATTGGTGTTCTGTTCAGGATCTTTTCCCCTGTGCCCAAATATTTGAGGCTCTTCCCCACCTTCTCTTCTATTAGTTTCAGTGTATCTGGTTTTATGTGGAGGTCCTTTATCCACTTAGACTTGAGTTTGTTCAAGGAGATAAGAATGGATCAATTTTCATTCTTCTACATGTTGTCCTCCAGCACCATTTGTTGAAAATGCTGTCCTTTTTCCACTGGATAGTTTTAGCTCCTTTGTCAAAGATCAAGTGACCATAAGTGTGTGGGTTCATTTCTGGGTCTTCAATTCTATTCCATTGATCTTCCTGCCTGTCTCTGTACCAATACCAGGTAGTTTTTATCACTATTGCTCTGTAGTACAGCTTGAGGTCAGGGATGGTGATTCCTCCAGAAGTTCTTTTCTTGTTGAGAATAGTTTTCGCTATCCTGGGTTTTTTGTTATTCCATATGAATTTGAGAATTTCCTTTTCTAACTCTGTGAATAATTGAGTTGGGATTTTAATGGGGATTGCATACAGGTCTTTCATTTGCTTGGTTAGATTCACACCAAGGTATTTTATATATTCGCAACTATTGTGGAGAGTGTCATTTCCCTAATTTCTTTTTCAGTCTGTTTATCTTTCATGTAGAGGAAGGCTACTGATTTGTTTGAGTTGATTTTATAACCAGCCACTTTGCTGAAGTTGTTTATCAGGTTTAGTTCTCTGGTGGAAGTTTGGGGGTCACTTAAGTATACTATCATATCATCTGCCAATAGCGATATTTTGACTTCTTCCTTTCTATTTGTATCCCTTTGACTTCTTTTTGTTGTCTAATTGCTCTGGCTAGGACTTCCAGTACTATATTGAATAGGTAGAGGGAGAGTGGGCAGCCTTGTCTAGTCCCTGATCTTAGTGGGATTGCTTCAAGTTTCTCTCCATTTAGCTTGATGTTGGCTACTGGTTTGCTGTAAATTGCTTTTACTATGTTTAGGTATGGGCCTTTAATTCCTGATCTTTCCAAGACTTTTATCATGAAGGGATGTTGAATTTTATCAAATACTTTCTCAGCATCTAGTGAGATGATCATGTGGTTTTTTTCTTTGAGTTTGTTTATATAGTGGATTACATTGATGGATTTC
>NW_021623807.1:2050-5749 GCF_004785775.1 Grammomys surdaster | reverse complement strand
CATATGAATTGACCGGCAGCTAGCTGTCACGCCCTAATAAACAACCTCGCAATTGCTCCGGTACATGGTGTCTCGAGCAGATTACTGGGTGGTCGCGACTTTCTGAGACTTGAGAGAGCGTCTCCCCTCTGTGGAGGTCTTCATTGGGGGCTCGTCCTGGGATTTGCGACCACCCTGATCTCTGAGACCCCCACTGGGAGGTAAGGGCACCGTGGTTTTGTTTGTGCGTTTTGTGTGTCAATCCGTCTCATTTGGAATTCTGGAAAGTGCACTTCTGTGGTTTGGCTTGGCAGCTGTTTATGTCTCGTAAGAGACAGCAAACCTTTTGTCTCAGCAGGAGGCAAATGGGTGACCAGCAGATGTGCTAGGATGGTTACCACTGCCACAACCCAGGAGATGTCCCGGGAGAGGAAGGGACCCCAGGGACGCCTGGTGGGTGCCCATCTGGAGGCCGGGAGGACATGGTGGTCTTCTTGCTGGAGGAGGTGTGAGAGACCTCCTGGCCATCTGTATTGGTGTTGGCTTTCTCGATTGAGACGGTTAGTCTCTTTGTGTAGTTGTTTTGTGTTACTCGTGATGTGATAGGGACAATGGACTGTGTGCTTGTGCTTATGAGGTGTCTGTGCCCATGGCATGGGGCACTGTCTGTGTACTGTGTTTGTGAAGTTTCTGTGCACCCTTGGCAGGGGTGACCGTCTATGTAGTCTGGTTTCGGTGCTCGTGGCAGGAGCAGGAACCAGGCAAGCCACGGAGGGCAGTTTGCGACCCTGGGAGAGGGTCAGGTTATGAATTCCGGGAGAGAATTCATGGAAAGTAGAAGCAGTGGGACAGATGTGTCAGCACACTGCAGGCCACAGTTCTCTAGAGGATTCTCTGGAGTTCATTTGTATGGGAGATAGGGTCAGAAATGACCCCTTCTCAGTCTGAAGGTGGTCTTTGGCCACCGCCGTCTGGGGCGGCGTCTGTTGAAGCTCTTGTGGCTGTGTGTCTGGGTCTAATTCTGTGTTGTTCATTGCTGGTGATGTAAGAAATCTGTTAAATTAGGTCCAGCATGGGCTGGCCATGTCATCTGGTCATTAGGTTTTCTCACCGGCAGTCTTTCATGCCTTGATTGTGTAACCTGTCTCTGCACCTGTGACAGGAGCGAGATCTATCTGTATGTGGTATATCCACCACCCGTGATGGGGGTGAACTGACTGTGTTTTTCTCTGTTTTCTTGATGAACTGTTTGCGTGTTTTTGGACTGTGACTGACGTTATTTTGGACTGAATCTACTGTGTTGAATATCCTGAGTTAACAAGAGTTAACATGAGTTAACATGGCCATTGGCAGAGAAATAGCTAAAACAATTGTCTGATCTCCGCGGTGTGTTAGCAAAAGAAAGAGAACTCTCTGGCCCCTACAGGAGTGATTCTTGGTTATGCTTTCTATGTCTATTGTGAGTCCTTGGCGCCAAATTTGTCCACATGTGTCGTTGTCTGTCTTTGTTTTATTAGAATAAATGTCTGTTCTATGTTTCATGTATAGAAAGAAAGATAAAAAAGGTTAAAATTTATAGGCAAGTCCCCCTGCTCTGTGGATGACAGTGAGGCATAGCAGGAGGAGCCCTGGCAAAAATGATTCTTTGCACAAGCTGCTCTTGGGGAGGCTAAGAATTTTTTGGCTTTCTTGGTAAACTGATTTTTTTTTTCTTCCCCCAAGATTGAAAAGGAGATTTCAGTGTAAGTTTTATCTGGGATCAGATAAGGCCTTGATGAACTACTTCAGGAATTTATAGATAGGCCTAAATTAAGAACTTTCACATTTGAGTTAAGACAAAGCTCAGAGTGGGCTCAGCAGAAGCTGGTGTGACATTCCTGTTGTCATGGTCACTCTGACCGGCCCCCTGGAAAAGTGTTTTATTGCCTTGCTTCTTCCTTGGGGAAGAAAGGTGAGCCTCAGACCCAAGGACATTTACAAGAGACAGTTTATGGTCCAGGAGCTATATAATGATTATGCTGGAGAATTAGAATTACAGCCTGACTTGCCTACTCCAGCTGCCATTTTAAGAAATACATACAGAATTATTATAGATTTAGAAGAGTTTTTTTTTTTACTGTTCCTTTAAGATGAGAGGTTTACATGCAGTGAGTATGCTTGTAATTTTTTGAGAGTCCATGAAGCGATATCACTAGAAAGCTTTGCCTCAAGGAATGGCTAATAGCCTTACAAAAAATTAAGAATAAGAAAAGTAAAAACAAAAAACAGTTTCAATTGACTTTTAGAGCCCTGCCTTGGTCTCATTGATTATTGAGTTTAGCAGGTGACAAGGTGCTTCTTTTAAAATTACAGCCAGAAAAAGTAAGAAAATTTTGTTTGAAAAAAATATAAGCTGTGCATTTACTTCATTTTTACTTATGACTGGTTTTAAAAGTATAAGAATGTTCTACATGTCTTGGTTATAGATTGTTTCCCTATAAGGTATTGGGTATGGTTTAAAATTTGCAACCTTGGTAAAAGAAAGTTGGCTCAAAGCTGGTAACTCAGATTTGGAGTAATTCAGAAACCAGATGTATAGAGATAGGATTTAAAACAATGTCTCTTATGAGTTATTAAAAGCTGCACTATCATGCATTCATATATAGGAACTGACAGCCAACTTTGTAACCTGAAAGTAATGCATTTAGTGTTGATTTTAGAGAAAATGGATTGTTTACATTGTTAAAAATTGGTTTTGTTTCTCGAAATTATGGTTACACTCTAATATTACAAAAAGAAACTTAAAAGTATAGTGAAACAGTGACTGCAGTTGGCAGTTCAATCGTGAGCTCTAGAAATTTTGACTCACTCATGTTTATGGTTGAAAAGAAGATAGAGCAGGTGGAAATGATTGCTAGAGTAAGAAAAAATAAGAACAGCTGTGACACAGTACCTGCCTCCTGTCAATTAGATACAGTGGTGGAGACAAATTTAGCCTCCCCCCTTAAGAAAGAGAAGAGATATCTGTAGGGGTCTTAGAAGACTCATCGCCCTTCCTTTCCAGACAACCCAGCCAGTCTGACGGGACTGGTAGAGTCTTTGATGTTTTCCCTCCAGCCCACCTGGGATGATTGTCAATAGAGTTTACAGGTTCTCTTTACTACTGAAGAGAAGGAAAGAATTCTGTTAGAAGCCTGTAAGAACGTTCCTGGTGGCAACAGGCAGCCTATGCAGCTTCCCAATGAGATTGATGCTGGATTCCCCCTTAACTGCAGGTAAGGGGTGGCTGGTAGTCTACCATCGGGCTCTAGTGGGTCTCCAAGGGCAGCGAGATGGCCCACCAATTTGGTCAAGGTAAGAGAAGTCCTTCAGGGACCAAACGAGCCACTGTCTATGTTTCTTGAGAGGTTACTGGAAGATTTAGTTAAGGAGGCAGAGAAAGTGTATTATAAGAAAGAAAGAAAAGAGAGAAAAAGGCAGGTGAAATTGCAGGCAGGAAGGATTTTGGCCGCAGTGTAGGAGAGAAAGACAAGAGATAGGATAAGAACTAGACAGACAGAGAACCTGGGTGACAAAGGCGGAAGCCCCAGATATCAGTGAATGGCTAGCAGAATTCCCAAAAGTTTGGGTTGAAACTGAAGAACCCAGGCACTAATGATTACAAGTCAATACAAGATCTAAGAAAAGTCAATAAGAGAATACAAGACACTTAACTTCCTCAGTTCACTCCCCCCCCCCCCC
>NW_021623807.1:0-1950 GCF_004785775.1 Grammomys surdaster | reverse complement strand
GTTCACTCCCCCCCCCCCCCAGAGGACTTTTGGCAGCAACAACTTTCCGGCAGCCCCCTGACTGATGGATGCCTAATACTCGCCATGATGCACTATCAGAGCCTGTTGTTGACTGAAAGGGTGATCTTTGCACCCCCGGCCATCTTGAATCCTGCCACCTTGCTGCCTGTGACTGACGACTCTTCTCCAGTCCATCACTGTGTTGATATCCTGGCAGAAGAAACAGGTACTCAGAGTGACCTGAAGGACCAGACCTGGCCAGGAAGTCTGAACTGGTATACAGATGGCAGCAGTTCCGTGGTGGAAGGTAAGCGAATGGTGGGAGATTCAGTGGCAGATGGAAAGCAAGTACCGATATGCCTTTGCCACGGCTCATATACATGGTGCAATCTATAGACAAAGAGGTTTGCTGACAACTGCAGAAATACTGAGCCTCTTTGAACCAAAGCCAGAGGGCTCAGGACACTGTTGCAAAAGGAAATCAGATGGCTGACATGGCTGCCTAGAAAGCTGCCCAGGGAGCAATGAGTCTAGCAGTAAGGGTTCCAGAGACTATTTTGACACTCGAGATACCAGTTTCAGATATGCCACCGACGACCATCAAGTGATGGACAATTTGGGCTTTCACTCTGAAACCCCTTATGGGGTAATAAAAAACTGAGATGGTAAATTAATCCTCTCACAAGAAGGACTGTCTGACTTGGCGAAAGCTATGGTGAGAAACTATAGAGCTTGTGACTTAACCAATGGGAAGAGACTGAGGGGCGACCGGCCCAGAGCTTACTGGGAGATGGACTTCACAGAAGTCGAGCTGGTAAAATATGGAAAGATGATCCTGGAAGAAATCTTTCCAAGGTTTGGAATACCCAAAGTAACTAACGGGGTCTGTTAATGGTCTTTGTTGCCCAGTTGAGTTAGGGACTGGCCACACAGCTGGGGATTAATTGGAAATTACATTGTGCTTATAAACCCCAGAGTTCAGGACAGATAGAGAGGATAAATAGAACAATTAAGGAGACCTTAATGAAATTAGCATTGGAGACCGGTGGTAAAGACTAGACAGCCCCCCTTCCCTTTGCCTTGTTCTGAGTGTGGAACACTCTAGAGTGATTTAAGATTACACCCTTTGAGATTTTGTGTGGGGTACCACTGCCACTTACTGGGGCGGGCAGAATGAATGATCCTAATGCTGTCCTTTCTAAATCCTTGTTTGCCTACATAAAAGCACTTAAAATGGTCTGATTCGAGGTGTGAGAACAGCTGAAAGGGGCCTACAAGACTAGACACCCAAGTGTGCCACACCAGTTGAGAGACGCGGTTCTAGTTCAACACCACCAAGCTGCCTTCGATGTCCGACCATGTTTGGCCTGTGGAGAAACGAGCTATACCTGTGGGAGCAGGCGACCAGCTCCAAGGACTTGAAGCCTCTGGGTGAGGCCGGTGCAGCATTCCAGAGGACACTAGAAACCCTGCGGGTGTGGCCAATGGCATGCAGCACAACCATGAGGCAGCCTTTCAGGACATGCTTCAGGAATTAGACATTAACACTCTGATATTTTCCCTGGTCCTCTTTTGATTCTGTTTTTTGCTTCTTAAACAGATTAGTTACCTTTGTTAGAGAGTTAGTGCTGTTCAGCTTTTATTGCTATGCCATCAATATCAAACCCTCAGACAGGGAAATGGAAGCTATGAAGATACTGAAATGCAAGATCTGTAATCAGATTTACATTAGAAAAAGTGGAGTTAAGTTTTTATGATTAAAAACTATCATTAGAAAAAAATGGGGGAATGTAGAGGGAAAAGTTATGTATACTGGGTATATAGAACCCTTTTTAGACATAAAATATTCTTTAGGCTTTCTTTACAAAGACATGGAGGCATGAAGCAGGTTGGAAATGTGGACGGACTAGTTGCAGGAACTGGCTGGAATGCAATTTGGCCAGGTGGAAC
>NW_021623806.1:0-4526 GCF_004785775.1 Grammomys surdaster | reverse complement strand
CATATGAATTGACCGGCAGCTAGCTGTCACGCCCTAATAAACAACCTTGCAATTGCTCTGGTACATGGTGTCTCGAGCAGATTACTGGGTGGTCGCGACTTTCTGAGACTTGAGAGAGGGTCTCCCCTCTGCGGAGGTCTTCAGTCCCATCACAATTCCCCACTGTCCCATCAAATACCCCCACTGTCCCATCACAATGACCCACTGTTACATCACAATGACACACTGTCCCATCACAGTTCCCCACTATCCTATCACAATGATCCACTGTCCCATCACAAAAATCCCCTGTCTTATCAAAATGTCCCACTGTTACATCACAATGCCCCACTGTTCCATGACAATGATCAACTGTCCCATCACAATACCCCACTGTTCAAACTCAATGCCCCTCTGTCACATCACAATGGTCCCCTGTCCTATGATAATGCCCCACTGTCCCATCACAATAACCCACTGTCTCATCACAATACCCCATTTCTCAACACAATGGTCCCCTGTCCAATCACAATGCTCAACTGTTCCATAACAATGCCCCAATCTTCCATCACAGTGCCCCTCTGTCTAATTACAATGCACCTCTGTCCCATCACAATGGTCCCCTTCCCATGACATTGCCCCACTGTCCCATCACAATGCCCCACTGTCTTATCACAATACCCCTCTATCCCACCAAAATAATCCCGTGTCTCATCAAAATGCCCCTCTGTCCCATTGCAATGGTCCCCTGTCCCATCGAAATGACCCACTGTTCCATCACAATACCCCACTGTTGAATCACAATTCCCCACTGTTCCATCACAATGTCCAACTGCTTCATCACAATGGTCCCCCGCCCCATCACAATTCCCCAATGTTTCATCACAATATCCCACGGTTCCATCACAATGATCCACTGTCCCATCATAATACCCCACTGTTCAATCACAATAACCCACTGTCCCATCACAGTGCCCCACTGTCCTATCACAATAACCCCCTGTCTCATCACATTGCCGCACTGTTGCTTCACAATGCCCCACTGTCCCATCACAATGCATCACTGACAATGCCCAATTCTTCGATCACAATACCCCACTGTCCCATCACAATGGCCCACTGGCCCATCACAATACCCCTCTGTCTCATCACAATAGTCCCATGTCCCATCATAATGACCCACTGTTCCATTACAATAACCCATTGTCTCATCACAATGCCCCTCTGTCCCATATAAATGGGCCCTTGTGACATCACAATTCCCCAATGTCCCATCACAATACCCCATTGTTCCATAACAATGATTGACAGTCCTATCACAATAACCCTCTGTTCAATCACAATTCCCAATTATTCAATCAGAAGGCCCCACTGTCCCATCACAATGCCTCACTGTTCCATCACAATGCCTCACTGTCCCATCAAAATGGTCCCCTGTCCCATCACAATACACCACTGTTCCATCACAATACCACACTGTTGAATCACGATGCTGCACTGATCTATCACAATGTCCTACTGTCCCATCACAATAATCCCCTGTCTCATCACAATGCTCGAGTCTTCCATCACAATCCCACACTTTCCCATCACAATGACCCACTGTTCTATCACAATGCCCACTGTCCCATCACAGTGCCTCACTGTCCCATCACAATGGTTCCCTGTCCCATCACAATGACCCACTGTTCCATCACAATACACCACTGTTGAATCACAATGTCCCATTGTCCCATCACAATGCCACAGTGTCCCATCACAATGGTGCCCTGTCCCATCACAATTCTCCACTGTCCCATCACATTGCCCCACGGTTCCTTCAAATGCCCCACTGTCCCATCACAATGCACCTCTGTCTGACCACAAAGGTCCCCTATTCCAAAAAAGTGACCAACTGTTCCATTACAATAACCCACTGTCTCATCACAATGCCCCTCTATCCCATGTTAATGGGCCCCCGCCAGATCACAATTCCTCAATGTCCCATCACAATACCCTACTGTTCCTTAAAAATGATCCATTGTCCCATGACAATAACCCACTGTTCACAGTTCCCAGCTACTCAATCGCAATGCTCCACTGTCCCATCACAATGCCCCACTGTCCCATTACAGTGTCTCTATGTCCCATCACAATGGTCCCCTGTACCATCACAATTCCCCACTACCCCATCAAAATGCCCCACAGTTCTATGGCAATACCCCACTGTTGAATAATGATGCCCCACTGTTCCACCACAGTGCCCCACTGTCCCATCACAATACCACACTGTTGAATCACGATGCCCCACTGTTCCAACACAATGCCACACTGTCCCATCACAATGGTCCCCTGTCCCATCACAATGATCTACTGTCCCATCACAATAATACCCTGTCCCATCACAATGCCCCACTGTTCCATCACAATACCCCACTATTCAATCTCAATGCCCCACTGTCCGATCACAATGCCCCACTGTCAAATCACAATGCATCACTGTTTCATCAGTGCCATAATGTCCCTTCACAATGCTCCACGGTCCCATCACAATGACCAACTGTCCCATCACAATACCCCACTGTTGAAACACAATGGCCCACTGTTCCATCACAATGCCACACTGTCCCATCACAATGTCCCTCTGTCCATCACAATGGTCTCCTGTTCCATTGAAATGACCCACTGTTCCATGACAATACCCCACTGTTGAATCACAATGCCTCACTATCCCATCACAATTCCCCACTCTCCCATCACAGTGCCCTTATGTCCCATCAAAGTAATCCCCTGTCTCTTCGCAATGCTCCTTTGATCCATCACAATGGTCCCCTGTCCCATCGTAATGACCCACTGTTCCATCATAGTACACCACTGTTGAATCACAACTCCCCACTGTTCTATCACAATGCCCGACTGTCCCATCACAGTGCCCCACTATCCCATCAAAATAGTCCCCTGTCTAATCACAATGACCCACTGTTCCATCACAATACACCACTGTAAAATCATAATGGCTGACTCTTTTTTTATTGTTTTTTTTTATTTACATTTCATATGTTGTCCCCTTACCCCATCCCCCACCCAGCCAGGAAACCCCTATCCCCTCACCCCTCCTCCTTCTTCTCTGTGGATGTAATCCCTACCTACCACCCCCACTCCCACCTCCCCACCCTCAAAATTCCCACCCCCTGGGGCGTCCAGCCTTCATGAGGTCAAGGATCTCTTCTTTCACCTATGCCCAGCAGGGCCCTCCACTCTTACATATTCAGCTGAAGCCCTGGATCCCTCCCTAAGTGCTCCCCGGCTGGTGGTTTAGAGTCTGGGAGTTGTGGTTGGTTGGTATTGTTGCTCTCTTCATGGTGCCGCAAAACCTTTCAGCTCCTTCAGTCTTCACTCTAACTCCTCCATTGAGAACCCCATTATCAGTTCAATGGCTAGTTGTGAGCATCTGCCTCTGAATATGTCAGACTCTTGAAGACCTCTGAGGAGACATCCATGTCAGGCTCTTATCAGCATGTACTTCCTGACTTCCACATCAGCATTTACCATTGGTGACTGCACATGGGATGGATACTCAGATGGAATGGTCTTCAGCTGGTCCCTCCTTCAGTTTCTGTCCTGCATTTTGTCTCTATATTTGCTCCCTTGAGTATTTTGTTGCTCATTCTAAGAAAGACTGAATCAGCCGCACTTGGTCTTCCTTCTTTATGAGCTTCATGTGGCCTGTGAGTTGCATCTTGGGCATTTCAAGGTTCTGGGCTAATATCCAATAATCAGTGAGTGAATACCATCTGTGTTCTTTTGTGATTGGCTTACTTCACTCAGGTTGATAATTTCTAGTTCCATCCATTTACCTAGGAACCTCTCGAATTCATTGTTTTTAATAGCTGAGTAATACTCCATTGTGTAAATATACCACACTTTTTTAATCCATTCCTCAGTTGAAGGACATTTGGGTTCTTTCCAGCTCCTGGCTATTATAAATAAGGCTGCTATGAACATAGTTGAGCATATGTCCTTGTTATATGTTCGAGCATCTTCTGGGTATATGCCTAGGAGTGATAGAGCTGGATCCTCAGGTAATGCTATGTCCAATTTTCTGAGGAACCACCAGACTGATTTCCAAAGTGGTTGCACCATCTTGCAATCCCACCAACAATGGAGGAGTGTTCCTCTTTCTCCACACCCTCGCCAGCATCTACTATTACCTGAGTTTTTAATCTTAGCCATTCTGACTGGTGTGAGATGGAATCTCAGGGTTATTTGATTTGCATTTCCCTGATGACTAAGGATACTGAACATTTCTTTAGGTGCTTCTCGGCCATTTGAGTTTCTTCCATTGAAAATTCTTTGTTAAGCTCTATACCCCATTTTTTAATAGGGTTATTTGGTTGTCTGGAGTCTAATTTCTTGAGTTCTTTGTATATATTGGATATTAGCCCTCTATCAGATGTAGGATTGGTAAAGATCTTTTCCCAATTTGTTGGTTGTCGTTTTGTCCTATTGACAGTGTCCTTTGCCTTACAGAAACTTTGCAATTTTATGAAGTCCCATTTGTCAATTCT
>NW_021623805.1:0-1146 GCF_004785775.1 Grammomys surdaster | reverse complement strand
GAGAGAGGGAGAGAGGGAGAGAGGGAGAGAGGGAGAGAGGGAGAGAGGGAGAGAGGGAGAGATGAGAGATATGTCCCAGATACCACAAGAAAGCAGATGAGTTGGGAAAGATCCTCAGTTGGACTGAGACCCAGGAGTTGCCGAAGTTTCTCAAATTCCACCACCCCCACCTTGAGTTGCCGAGATGATGAAATAATGCAGATTTTGAATTATCTCTACAGACAAACTGAGAAACCTGGAACCCCCAGCCCACCTCTGGTGGCTACTAAAGACTACAGGTTGGACTTGTCATGGCCCCAGGAGCATGTTAGGGATCAGAGTATGGGTCCCCATAAAGCACAGCGTCATGGATGTCAGCCTGAAGATGAGTTACTTCATCCATTAGCTGGCAATTGAAATGCCAGGTGGAAACAAAGTGTTGAAATGCAGAATAGATGCATCCCCACCCCGAGGCATGATGAAACACTTGGAAGAAGTCTTCACAGGCACTTGGCACATGTATGAGCGAGCAGAGGGGGTTGGTGCCCTGCTGGGGACTCTCAACTTCAACAACCAGACTTGAACACGAACACATTGAGGGAGGTGGCACAGAATGAGGGGTTCTCAGGGGTCAGGACATCTGCATAGGGGGAAATCTAACCAAGGTACAGTGTGCCAGGCAGATTCAACTCCTAGCAGCCCTGCAGCCTCAGTGTTGTGCTTAGTTGTTCTGATGAACCATGGGGGTCTGGGGAGGCTCCAAATTAGCTAAACCTTAGTAGCTAGAAAGGTAGGAAGAGAGATACAGCTACAGAATGAAGTGGGGGGGGATGAAGAAAATAAAACGGGGAAGAAAGAAAAATGGTAGAAGAGGGTGGATGAAGAAAAAGAAGGATGGAAAGAGGAAGGAGAGGAACAGAGGGTAAAACATTGGCTTCATCTGTAACACTGCTGTTTCTGAAACCCAGAGCTTTCAGAAATTTGAAACTCTGATGCCCAGAATAGTGTGCATATGAAGGTGTGCAAGCACGTACGTTTGTGCAGATGTGTTGGAATGGAGTATAGATGCGATTGCTTGCTGGGCTGTTCTAGCATGTGAACATGTGTATGTCAGCATGATGTGTGTGTGTGTGTGTGTGTGTGTGTGTGTGTGTGTGTGTGTGTGTG
>NW_021623804.1:0-1249 GCF_004785775.1 Grammomys surdaster | reverse complement strand
GCCTGTCTGTGAGAGTGTGTGTGTCTGTCTGTCTGATTGTGTGAGTGTGTGTATGAGCGTGTAAGGGTATGTTTGAGTGTGATGTGTGTGTGTCTGCGTATGTGGTGTGCCTCTGTGAGTGTGTGGACATATGTGATGTGTGTGTATGTTTTGTGAGTGTGTGTATGCAAGTGGTATTTGTGTGATATGTGTGTATGTTTTGTGGTATGTGTGTCTGTGTGTGTATGGTGCGTGCCTGTCTATGATTGTGTGTGAGTGTGTGGATGAGTGTGTAAGTGGTGTATGTGTGAGTGTATGATGTGTGTGTATGTTTTGTGATGTGTGTGTCTGTGTGGGGGGGTGTCTGTCGGTGAGTGCGTGTGTCTGTGAGTAAATGGTGTTGTATGTGTGTGTATTTGCATTAAAAATGCATCCTCTGAACTGTGCACAACCCCCCCACACAGACACACACATCACAAAACATACACACACATCATACACTCACACATACACCACTTACACACTCATCCACACACTCACACACAATCATAGACAGGCACGCACCATACACACACAGACACACATACCACAAAACATACACACATATCACACAAATACCACTTGCATACACACACTCACAAAACATACACACACATCACATATGTCCACACACTCACAGAGGCACACCACATACGCAGACACACACACATCACACTCAAACATACCCTTACACGCTCATACACACACTCACACAATCAGACAGACAGACACACACACTCTCACAGACAGGCTGACACACAGCTATGCAACCTCCCTCCGTGCCTCGGCTTACTCATCTGACAGCCACAGCTATAAGGAGGTCCAAATGCAAGGTGTGTGTGTGTGTGTGTGTGTGTTATATGTATGTGTGTTTATGCCTGTCTGTGTGTCTGCCTGTCTGTGAGAGTGTGTGTGTCTGTCTGTCTGATTGTGTGAGTGTGTGTATGAGCGTGTAAGGGTATGTTTGAGTGTGATGTGTGTGTGTCTGCGTATGTGGTGTGCCTCTGTGAGTGTGTGGACATATGTGATGTGTGTGTATGTTTTGTGAGTGTGTGTATGCAAGTGGTATTTGTGTGATATGTGTGTATGTTTTGTGGTATGTGTGTCTGTGTGTGTATGGTGCGTGCCTGTCTATGATTGTGTGTGAGTGTGTGGATGAGTGTGTAAGTGGTGTATGTGTGAGTGTATGATGTGTGTGTATGTTTTGTGATGTGTGTGTCTGTGTGGGGGG
>NW_021623803.1:0-3759 GCF_004785775.1 Grammomys surdaster | reverse complement strand
CGCGCTAATTGGGACTTGAGTTGGGGTCCTCTTTCTGGGTCCTTACATTTGGGGGCTCGTCCGGGATTTGCGCGACCACCCAGGACACCTGAAGACCTTGGAGGCAGGTCTGTATGAATGGGAATGGTATGTGATATGTGTGGTATGTGTCTGAGTGAGATGCCGATGCTTTTGTTCTGTATTTTGGTTTCTGTTTCTAAGCAGCAATTTTTGCTGCTTCTGTAGTTTAAGCAGTTTTTGCTGCTTCTGTAGTTTAAGCAGCTTTTGCTGCTTCTGTGTTACAGCTGTCACTACAAACCGTAAGGTTTTAGTGACTGGTGGGGGATAGACGTATCCGGAACCACAAGCTGTGACTCTTGGGGGACGCCTCAAGAGTGGAAGGGAGTCTGGGAAGCCAGACTGCCCTGTTTTGGAATGGAGGAGACGGAGTGCTCCTTCTCTGGGGGAAGACATGGAATCCTTCCCATCTGAAGTTGTGTTCGGCTGGTTTTATAAAACCAGATGCAGGAGAGTGAGAGTGTGTCTGACTGTGTTAGTCTTGTGTGTGTTTGCATTTTTGTTGTAAGTTTTTGTTGAGTTTTGACATGGGACAGACTGACAGACTGTGACGGCATCATTATCTTTGGCTTTAGACCATTGGACTGACAGTAGGGTGAGAGGACAGAAGAAAAAAAAAGGGGAAAAAGGAAAAACAAACAAGAGAGATCTATAACTTGAGTCTGGGGTTGGGCTGTGTCGTGGCTGGTCCGGGTGCCGCTGCCTCTCACGCGTGCAGGAAGAGGGTGCATGCGTGCGAGCCTGGGCTCAGGGGCGGCGAGACCAGCCCCGCATGGGCCAGAGGGAGAGGAACCCTCGGGCCCCTGGTCTGGGTCGGAGGTCCAGGACACACCGAGAGTGTCGGGCGAGAGACCATCTGAAAACAGGAGGCGGAGTCTAAGGGCCCTGCAGTGCAGGATGGCGGCGAGGGGCCAGTTCTGGTAAGACACTGTTAAGATTTGCTGAGAAAGACAGG
Organism: Grammomys surdaster; assembly: GCF_004785775.1. NCBI lineage: Eukaryota > Metazoa > Chordata > Mammalia > Rodentia > Muridae > Grammomys > Grammomys surdaster. The sequence continues at coordinate 2,747 of NW_021623803.1, read as the reverse complement.
CCAGCTTTGGGTTTGAGAGAGAGAGAGAGAGAGAGCAGAGTGCAATTTTCGAAACACCGGCTGGCAGAGCTAAGAGACTTTCCAACAAGCCACAATGGCAGGGGCCGGGAGACTACATCTCCCAGCACGCAACGGAGTGAACTTCCTATCTGTTACTTCCTGAAACTCTGTGTGAGTTTCAGGCTCTGAGCTTGCCTCCTCTCGGACCTAGCTTTTTAAGAATAGACAGTAATACTGTTCAGAGTGATAAAAGAAGTAGGGACATCATATAGTCGCCTATGTGAGAAAGTTAAGTCTCACAAACAGGACGCAGGGAGCGGGGCCAGAGCCACTTTTCCCCTCACGGAGAACTGAGAACTGAGTGGGGAGGGAGCGGCTCGATAGGAAAGTGCAGCCGGCCAGCGGAGAATACCTACAGGGAGACATAACTATTGCACTTATAACTGTTACTAACTGAAGTACCATTTGCTTGTTAACAGTGTATCTTTAACAACAGAAAGAAACTTCTTTTTTATAGTCTCTGCTTCAGATAAGATTTACCTCTTTCTCCAGGGTTGGAGAAAGACATGTTTGAGGGAAAATGTTTTATTATAGAGATCAGAGAAGACAACTATGGACATCTGCAAACATCCAAGCCTCAGCTGTGTTTTTTTTTTACTCTGCCATTGTTGAAATGATTTTACGTTTTAATGCTGTGCTTGTTTGAGAAATCACATACTGTACTATATCTCTGATGTTATCTCCTTATACACTGCTCCTCAGTTCTTTCTGAATTGTTTGTTTATACTGTATGCCTATGGAAATTTTACTTACATGTACATCTGTGAATTTCATGACAGAGAAGGTTGCAGATTAACTAAAACCAGTTTTAACCATCCTTAAGTGTGAATATTATAACTGAGCCAGGGTCTTCTAGAGGAACAGTAATTGTTACCAGCTCTGGGGGTTATGAGACTTAGAAAATAGGCTCTGCTGAGTTCTAGAAAAAAAAAAGGGAGTGTTCCCCTTAACTTGGTGTGCTGTAGGCTTCAGTGAGGTACAATAAGAGTGTAGAGATAGGTGTTTAAACTATGAACATGAAAGAGAAAAAGAAAGTGTAGACATGAAAGAGAAGAGGAAAGTATAGACAGTGAAAGAGAAAGGAGAGAAGATGAAGATATAAGGGAAAGAGACAGAGAAAGTTTATAAGAAAGAGACAGAGAAAGGAAAAAAAAGAAAGGCTAAAGAGAAAGTTTGCAAAGAAAGAGATAAGCAAGTAGAAACATTGTCCAGAGAGAGGTGAGTGAGAAAGTTAAAAGAAAGCTAGAGAAGCGAGATTACAGGCAAAAAGGATTGTGGCCAAAGTGTAAGAGAGAAAGACAAGAGATAAGATAGGACTTAGACAGACAGGAAATCTGGGTGACTGAAGGTGGAAGCCAGGCAGAAGAAGAGTGATGCAGCCATGCTTACTGGAAAAAGATCAGTGTGTTTACAGTAAAGAGAAAAGACAGACCCCCTGAAGACAAGATTGAAGACACAGATTAAGTTTGCCCAGACAGGATCAGAGATGACCTGGAGAACCCCCCACTTGCCTTAAAGCTAGAGAAAAAGAGTACCAGCTTCATGAGTTTCAAAAACAGCCGGAAGTCCCAGATATCAGTGAATGGCTAACAGAATTCCCACAAAGACATTTAATCTCTTCAGTTTGCTCCCACCAGAGAAGACTTTTGACATCATCAACTATTCAACAGCCCCTGAGCAATAGATGAGCCTGTTGCTGACTGAAAGGGTGAACTTTTCACCACCAGCCATGTTGAATCCTGCCACCTTGCTGCCTGTGACTGACGACTCTTTTCCCATCCATCACTGTGTTGAACTGGTATACAACAGAAGGTAAGCGGATGGTGGGAGCAGCGGTGGTAGATGGAAAGTGAGTACATGGTGCAATCTATAGACAAAGAGGACTGCTGACATCTGCAGAAATACTGAGAGCCTCTTCGAACCAAAGAAAGTGGCTGTCATCTACAGCCCTGGGCACCAGAGGGCTCAGGACATGACTGCCAAGAAAGCTGCCCAGGGAACAATGATTCTAACAGTTAAGGGTTCCAGAGACTATTCTGACACTCGAGATATCAGTTTCAGATATGCCACTGACGACCATCAAGTGATAGACAAATTGGGCTTTTGTAAATTGATCCTCCCACAAGAAGAAAGACTGTCTGATTTGATGAAAGCTGTGGTGAGACTGTACCTTAATCAATGCAAGGCCTTCCATGTATACCATGGAAAAGAGACTGAAGGGTGATTGGCCTGGAGCTTACTGAGAGATGGACTTCACAGAAGTCAAGCTGACAAAATATGAAAATAAATATCTTTTAGTTTTTATAGATACCTTTTCAGAAAGAATGAAACTGCCAACATGGTGACTAAGAAGATCTGGAAGAAATCTTTCCAAGGTTTGGAATACCCAAGGTAATTGGGTTTGTTGCCCAGATAAGTCAGGGCCTGGCCACACAGCTAGAGATTAATTAGAAATTACATAGGCTCCAGAGTTCAGGACAGGTAAAATAGATAAATAAAATATTAGCTTTTGTTAAGTCCAGAATAGACACCGTTCAGCTATTAGTGATAAGACAGATACATGAGATTTTAAGAGATGAACCTGAAGATATTAATCTGTGATTTTAAGATTAAAATCATTTGCAAATAGAAAGAGTAGGGAATGTAAGGGTAAAAATTAAAACAGCTCAGCAGAGACCACAAACAAC
>NW_021623802.1:0-5289 GCF_004785775.1 Grammomys surdaster | reverse complement strand
TGTGTATGTTTTTTGCCGGCGAGACCATTACGCGCGCGCCCCGCACATTTGGTGCCGTGAAACCCGGGAGAATTTTCCATCGCCGGCACGTTTTCAGAAGACCCTCCGCAGCTTCCTATCCATGCGTGGAGTGAATCCAGAACCGTAGGACGGGGTAACGTTCTCTGAAAGATATGTTTCGATTTGATTTGATTCACTTCCCTCCCCAGTTGGCAGGAACGCTAGAGGCTTTCGCCTTGGTGCTAGCAGCATCACTTTTTCTGCTCCTGGTTTTCGTGAGGGTTCGGAGAATAGTACAAATCAGCATGTCAGAGACAGAGACGGGACAGAAGCGCTTAGGAATTCAGAAAGAAAAAGGAAGAAAAAGTATATTTAAGGAAAAAGGCCTTTCCAAAGACACACAGTCTAAGGAAGTGAGAGATGAGAGGAAGAACACTCTCGGGAGAGACGGAAGGAAAGTAAGCCTCAGAAAGAGATCTCTTTATCCGGTAAAGAAAGTGCTGGGGCGTGATAGCTCTGGGTCGGAGGAGATGGCTCCCTCAGAGGACTCAGATGGGGAGATAGATGAGGAGGATAGATGCCAGCCGAATAGCCGGCCGCCGCCGCGAGATCGAGTGCTTGGGTTAATGATGGTTAATTAGAAACTGTGTTTGCAAGAAAAGTGTTTGGGAGAGAAAAGGAATTAGAAAGCAGGGTATTGAAGTGTTAAATTAGCTGCCAGCTACATCTCCTATGAACGAGATGAAAAGTTACATTTTAAATATGAGAGAGAGAGAAAGAGTTTTAAAAAATACAGGTGCCCTCTCTCTGAGCTGTGTCAACAAAAAGAATGAAAAGGCTATTTCAGAGTTCATCTAGAAACAGAGAATTCGGGAGACGTCTTGAATTTCTCTGTAGCTCCTAGAAGTTTTTTGTGTAGGTCCTTGGCGCGCCAATGTCCACGTGTTTGCTTTTTGTTTCATTGTCTAAATGTTCTGTGTTTGTTACGTGTTCAAAAAGAAAGATCGTTAAAACTGCTTGATCCAACCTTTGAGAACTAGAAAAGGTCTTTTCAGGAATTGAGGTTGACATAAGCTACTTTTAAAAGAGACCAGCAACATTTTGGGTTTTATAAGGAGCTAAGAGTCGTTTTGTCCTAGAAAAACCTCTGTGACAAGGTGCCTTTCTCTTGAAATTACAGCTAGAAAGACAAGAAATTTTGTTTGATCTAAAAATAAGATATATAGCCATTTCATTGTTGTTTCAGATTGGTTTTAAAAGTATAAAAATGTTCTACATGTCTTGGTTATAGACTATTGGCTTAAATTATTGGGTGTAATTAAAAATTTACAACTTTGATAACGAAAGGTGGCGTGGAACTAGCTCAGTGTTGGAGTCGTTCAGAAACCAGGTATATAGAAAGTAAGATTTTAGACCAATGTCTCTTCAATGAGATTAAAAGCTGCTTCATGCATTCATGTGTAGAGAATTAACAGCAAAACTTTGTAGCATAGGGGTGGTCTGCTTGGTGTTGATTTTAGAGAAGATAGATTGTTTAAATTGGTTTTGCTTTTGCTTCTCAAAATTAATGGTTACACTCTAATGCTACAAAAGATATTTAAAAGTTTAGTCAAACTGCCAGTATTCCATTGGCTACAGTTGGCAGTTGTAATCTTGAGTTTAAAAAAAAATTTTTTTTTGATTCGCCCATGTTATGGAAAGGGGGGCAGCAGGTAGAGTTAAATATAAATATTTATAACAAGTTGTGATACAGTACTGGCCTGCTAGAGATTAAGAACGTTTACATTTAAATTAAGACACGCAGGCTGAGATCTTAACGTACTTGTAAGACAAGGTCAGTGTGATGTTAATCGGGTTAAACTGCCCACACAGTCCTCAGAACATACAAGCAAAGACAGACTTAGATACTTGTCTTTGCAATGAAATTGCATCCTCATGCAATCAGGTTGTGGCCATAACTACACAGAGCCATAGAGATGGGGAGTGTTTTAAATGTGGAAATTTAGATAGTTTTTAAAGTGACTGTCCCAAGAACAGAGACTTAAACAACAGCCAGGTGACCAAGGTTACCTGACACACCTGTCCTTGGTGCAAGAAGGATAATCCTTGGGCCAGGCCTCAGGATATAGGCCAAGATTAAAACATTTACATTTAAATTAGACTTTAACAGAGTAGTTGAGACAGGAGCTTAGATTTCAGACATTCCTATTGTCCTGTCCCACCTCAAAAAGGGTGTTCTCTAGAATTTGTTTATTGCCTTGCTTGTTCCTTAGGGAGGTGTCTGCCTCAGACTCAAAAGAAATTCAAAACAGCTTTTGGGCCAGGCCAAAATTGTTGGGTGTGATAGAGACAAAATGGCCTTGGTTCCTCTGATGTGTATTAGGTCTTATTAGTAACAAGAGACCTAATCTTAAATTAATAATTGAAGAAAAAAGGGTTTTAAAAGATTGATGGATACTGGGGCTAATTAACAATTATTAGAGGACAAGATTGCCTTCAGCTTGGCTTTATTTGATACTTCACTCAGTTAAAAAGAGTTGGTTATTCAATTAATCCAAAAAACACAAGAGCCGGGCAGTGGTGGCGCACGCCTTTAATCCCAGCACTTGAGAGGCAGAGACAGGCGGATTTCTGAGTTCAAGGCCAGCCTGGTCTACAGAGTGAGTTCCTAGACAGCCAGGGCTACACAGAGAAAGTTCAAATTTAAGATTTATAAGGCTAATGGGGCACTACAGCCTGACTTGCCTACTCCAGCTGCCATTCAAGTAAATACATATAAAAAATTATTATAGATTTAAAAGAGTGTTCTATACAGTTCCTTTACCTCCTGGTAAAGGTGAGAGGTTTGCATTAAGTGAAATTGCTTGTGATTTTTGAGAGCCCATGAAGCCATTCATTAAAAAGGCTTGCCTCAAAGAATAATTAATGGCCTTAAAAAATTTGTTGTTGCTTTAATACAAAAGGTTAAAGCGTTTAAATCTCTCAATATATATTATTCATTGTATATTTTATTGGCTGATCTCTCTAAAGGAGTTTTTCTACAAGCCTTTGCTCTAGTACAACGAGCCTTAAGATTTTAGAGTACTTGTTGCTCCAGAAAAGTGATTCTCAAAAGTTGTTAACAGAGATTAATTGGCTAAAACCTCATTTTCAGCTTGATAGGCCAAAAGAGATGGACAAATAAAAAGACATCTTGACTGGACAATGAAAAAGTCCAGATTCTATTTTATTAAAAGCCAGGGGAGCGGTCTGTGTGTTTCCACAGGAAGAAGACAATCCGTTTTGGCTACCAGAGCGGCTGACGAGGCGACTCGCGATACTGGAAGGTGACACCCAGACAGACCCTCCAGGCTCTGATGATAGCCCTTGTGCTGATCCAAGGGATACAGGTTCCTAGTATTTTTGTTTATTTTATCAAATTCCACCTTTAAGAATTGTACCAATAAAACCTGCTGGATGTCCCAGTGTTGGAATTCTAAAGATTCACTCACACTATGGTTGCCAGAGTCACGCGATGGGTTCCCATCCCCGTGGAGACTCATTCCACTTTGTCATTATTTAGACAAAAAGGAGATTTGGTATAACTGCAGCCATAGTGACGACGATATTAATTAGTGCCGTTATCGCCACTGCCACTGAGATTGCTATGTCAACTTCTGTTCAGGTGGGCACTACCCCCAATTGTCAGCCACGGTGGCAGAGACTGTTAACCTTCAAACCTCCGCCAGTACCCTACTAAAAGGCGGGCTAATCATCCTTAATCAACGCCTTGATTTAGTGAGAGAGAGATCAGATATCCTCTTTCAACTAGCCCAATTGAGATGTGAGAAAAAACTGGGTACACTTTACATCACCAGTGTACAGTATAAAAACTTTACTCGTGTAACTAATCTGTCCAGAAAATTGTTTCAGTATCTTACAGGAAACTGCTCAGAAAACTTCAGTGAGACACTCAGAAAATTGAGAGCAGCTATGGTGAACATCAACTCGACGCACGTGGATCTGTCCCTGACTGAAGGACTGTCCTCCTTTCCTTTTTTTCCCTTTTTTAAGTGGGTGGGAGTAGGCCGGTTTAGTTTACCCTAAGTTGTGGTTTAGTATTCATCCTTTGATTGGTTTGCGAACTCATAGCTCAATAGAATTTTGGCAAGGCTATTATTGGCCAGGCGTTTGTGACCAAAGTACTAGGGGCTTTCCCTGCAGTGTAGCTTTCACTGCTTCAAAAATGAGCAGTCCTCCCCTTGCGAGTGGTGGTGCTAAATGTTAGGCCATCAGCGTTGCACCCCAGAGATTTGCCCAATACACTGGGTCAGTGAGGAGTCTCGACCTGGCTGATTCTTGTCTGTATAGCTGTGGTACCTGAGTTTTGAGACAAACAGCCCTTGCACCCCTAGGAGATGACTCCATTGCACAGGGATGGGTGTTTGCATCTCTTTCTGTTCCCCTTAGCCCTTGCACCCAGAGGACTTGTGTTTCCATTGCACCTGGTAGGGTAAGGGAGACGGTTTTAAACTGTTGGTTCTTTGATCGCTTATTCCCCCAAGATGGAATTTGCTTGATCAGGCCGTGGGTTTGAGTCATAACTGGTACCATGCTAGACAGGCTAAGGGCAGTCAGTTAGATAACTCCATCCTTTTGTCTCCAGACCGGCTGTCAATTGATCCCAACGACGGGAATAAGCTGATCTCATATGCCAGAGGTATACCACGAATGGTGATATTACCCGGTGACAGGCATTACGAGTGGCCACAACCTGGAGCGCACATTCAGAGAATGCCAGGTGTGGGTGCGCGACCCTCGTAGCCTAGCCAGAGCGCTCACCATTCTTTGGTGCTGGCTGTGAAGAAATGTCAGTCAGCCTAGACACGGGACATTGGCCAGTGTCTGTTTGACAAATCTAAAAGGAAATAGCCAGTAGACAGATTCCTCAGCCGCTGCACCCTAGGGCTTCTGGTAAAGACACCCTGTAAAGCCTCAAACATTTCTGTACACAGTCCCTGCCCACTAAGGTGTTCGTTCCACGGATAGAAGGTCTGGTAAGTCAATAACGGAGTGGACGGATAAGGCTCGGCCACCTAAGACAGGGCAGCCTCGGGTGGGGAGGCTGACCCCATGACGGGTAAGAGTTTGAGCACCGCCCTCTAAAGAGACTCAGACCCGCCGTGAGACCCCCCAAAGGTGGGAGTTACGAAACCTTCCCAGGGACCCCTGCCACCCTCTATATTTAAACAAAAAGGGGCAGTTGTTGGGAGCCGCCACGAGAGCTGACAAAGTCCGCCATCGCTAGGT
>NW_021623801.1:0-1989 GCF_004785775.1 Grammomys surdaster | reverse complement strand
TGGAATAAAATTAGGATTTACCTCTCTCTTGAGAATATTGAACAGAGACTTAAATTCTTTTATGGAGAGCTTAAAATAGGATCTTAGCCAATTAGCAACTCCTAGAAACTTTTGAAAATAATTTAAAATAAGTAAACTCTCTCCCTCTTTTTTTTTAGAGCCTTTATCTGTGTGGTTTTTTTTTTATTGGATATTATACGTATTAACCTTTCAATGTTACCTCCTCTCCCATTCTCCCCCCAAACCCCTTATCCTATACCCCCTCCTCCTAATTTTTGTGAGGGTGTGCTCCAAACATCCTCCCAGTCCCATCTCCCTGCTCTCGAATTCCCACACAGCAGGGGATCCAAACTTTTGAGGACCATGGCCCTCCACTTCCACTGAAACCTAACAAGGTCACCCTCAATTCCCTATACAGGTACATGAGTCCCTCCCTTTGTGTTCTCTGGCTGGTGGTTTAGATTTTGGGAGCTCTGGTTGAAACTTTTGATACTCCTTCTAGAAAGGACCAAAGAATCCACACTTTGGTCTTCCTTCTTCTATGTGAGTTTTAGGTGGTCTATACGTTCTTTCTTAGAAACTGTGAGCTTTTGGGCTAATATCCACTTATCAGTGAGGGCATACCATGTATGTTCTTTTGAGATTGGGTCACCTCACTCAAGATGATATTTTCCAGCTCTATCCATTTGCCTAAGAATTTCATGAACTCATTGTTTTTCATAGCTGAGTAGTACTCCACTGTATAAATGTACCACATTTTCTGCACCCATTCTTCTGTTGAAGGACATCTGGGTTCTTTCCAGCTTCTGGCTATTATAAATAAGGCTACTATGAACATAGTGGAGCATGTGTCCCTGTTGTATGTTGAAACGTCTTTTGGGTATATTCCCAGGAGTGGTATAACTGGGTCCTCAGGTAACATTATGTTCAATTTTCTGAGATAGCACCAGACTGCTTTCCATAGTGGTTGTACCAGTTTACAATCCTACCAACAGTGGAGGAGTGTTCCTCTTTCTCCACATCCTCACCAACATCTGCTGTCACCTGCGTTTTTGATCTTAGCCACTCTGACTGGTGTGAGGTGGAATCTCAGTGTTGTTTCCATTTGCCTATGACTCGCTTGTCCCCATCTAAGCTGGTATTGTCTGCCAAGGGTACGTATTTACAAGCTCCATGACCACTCAGGCTTATAAATTTCCACAAAAGCTGCCTGTTTACATTAGCTTATAGCCATCTATTTCAATGTTCTTCCACTGACACCCAAGACTTAGTGTTAGTATACATATATGACAGGCTCACTGCTGATTTTAGGCCTATGGCTGATTTTAGGCCTTCAGTGTGTAAGGAGGGCTGCACCTGACATCTCCTCCCTTCTCTAAGTATAGAAGGGCTGTGGCAATTCTAAACTTGTGAAGGTGGGGATAGAGGCCTGACCTCCATTATTTGAAGGGGACCTTGTAATGGCTCCAGTCTCTCTGTCGTTGTCCAGTGAGACATGAGGGCCATACCCGTCCCGATGTCTTTTTCCTGGAGAGGGGATACTTTTGACATCAACCCCTATGCAGTCAGGCTTGTCCCTCAGGGAACCCAGATAGATATTTTTATCTTCTATTGATATTCCCTTGCAGTGCTTAGCCTCACAGCCTAAGCAAGAATTCAGATTGCCTGTCAGAGGGGGTCCTTCCCCATGTCTGTGGCAAAGTTTTGTTGGTTTTGGTGGTGCCAGAGGCAGTCAGCAACAGATTTGCCATGAGCTTTCAGCTTTAGAGAGATAAAAGTGAACAAGGCATGATGGAGAGTATTTCAGCGGCACTCCTTCTGAGGGGGCACCGTTCCCCCTCTTTTGTTTTTAAAGCCAATTTTTCAGAGTTCTTGTAAAATCAGGGCAGAAGTGCCAACAGTCGCTCCTTCCACACTCAGAGAGTCATGAAGACCCTATTTAAGGATATATAAATCTATATTAATAATCTTTTGTCAAAGGACTGTTAT
>NW_021623800.1:0-5557 GCF_004785775.1 Grammomys surdaster | reverse complement strand
GGCCTACGCCCGAGCTCGGTACCGCGGGCAGCGCTGGTGCTGTCAAGTGGAGGTTCCACTGAGATCGGGAAAGAGAGGAGAACCTGACGGGACGTTCCTGGAAGGAGCCGGCTGGACTGGTTCGGAGAGTGGAACGTATTGGAGAAGCGGCGCAGGATTAAACTGAAAGCAGCTCTACGAGAGTGTGAGCTTTGATCGCGCCATGGGAATTGTGAGTTCCTTTCTACGTGTATTGACACAGGATGATGCAGGTAAGGAATCCTTGTATGAGGTGGAGAATAGCTCCAGCTCTGAGGATGAGGAAGAAACTTTAGAAAAGGAAATAGCTTATTTAAAGGAAAGATTAAAGAAATGTAAGGTCCGAAAGGGAATGGATTGGAAAGGAGAGAGACCTCCTAGTAAAAACCCTTTTGTGGACTCTCTGGAGGCCACTGCTCCTCCAGCGTATGATGAATGCTCCCAGAAGGATTGGTGGGTAGTGGAACCCATCCCTAAGAAGGGGGTGATTTTTTCTAAAACAGGTTCCAACTATGCTTACCCTGTAATGGAAGTCCCTCACCCCAATGGCCCCGGGCAAATGCTTAGGCAGCATGTGCCTTTGTCCTTTAAGGAATTAAAGAGCCTTAAGGAAGCGGTTTCTTCTTACGGGGCCTTGGCACCCTTTACCTTGGCAATTCTTGAGTCCTATAGCACCTTCAATTTAACACCAGGAGATTGGCAGCAACTGTGCCGTGCGACGTTGAGTGGGGGAGACTATTTACTGTGGAGGGGAGACTATCAGGAGCAATGTGTTAGCTTGGCAACATTAAATGCACAGGCAGGGCAGCCCCAAAGAAATTTGGAAATGCTAACTGGATCAGGACAATATGCTGCTCTCCATCAGCAGATTCATTATGATCCTGCTGTTTATGCCCAAATTGCCACTGCGGCCGTTAGAGCCTGGAAGGCCTTGCCTAATAAGGTGGCTGGAGGTCAACTATCCAAGGTGGTCCAGGGACCTTCTGAGCCCTTTGAAGAATTTGTGAATAAACTACTTCAGCTAGCAGAAAAATTGTTTGGGGATGCTGATACCGCCATGCCCATAGTAAAACAGTTAGCTTTCGAAAATGCTAATAAATGGTGTAAAGAAGCAATTAGACCGCATAGATCAAAAACCTTAGATGATTATATTAGAGTTTGCAAGGAAATTGATGGAAATTTTATTATGGGACAAGTACTCGCAGCTGCTATGCAGAAGGGATCTAGCAAGAATAAAACTTGCTATGGATGTGGCCAAGCTGGACATTTTAAGAAGGATTGTCCAGGAAACAAGGGGATTACAGGTCCTGGCCTGTGTCCTCGATGCCGAAGAGGCCACCATTGGAGTAATGAATGCAGGTCAAAATCAGATGTTGACGGCCGCCCTCTCCCGGCTTCGGGAAACGGGCAGCGGGGCCCGCTCCGGGGCCCACAAACCAAAGTGTATGGAGCCATGAACACCAGTGTTACCCCTACTCCAGTTCGGTTTGTGCCTCAAACCAACCCCTTTATGTCAAAGACCTTGTCAGAGGTACCCCAGGAAGTGCAGGATTGGACCTCCACTCCTCCACCAGAGCAGTATTGACACCTCAAATGGGCCCTCAGGCATTAGGTACTGGAGTGTATGGCCCCATCCCTTCAGGGAGTGTAGGCCTTCTCCTAGGACGCAGCAGTGCCTTGTTGAAGGGAATTAGGATCCTTCCAGGAGTAATAGACTCAGATTTTACTGGGGAAATTAAAATTATGGTTACTGTGGATAGGGGAGTTGTAGTTATTCCCCAGGGAGATAGAATTGCTCAGCTAGTTCTCTTGCCACAGTTACCCACTAAACATGCTGCAATCAAGGATACTAGAGGAGATGAAGGATTTGGGACCACAGGGACTGCTGCCTTCTGGATTTCTACCCTCGAGGACCGCCCTACCCTTACCCTTTGGGTTGATGGAAAACCTATGAAAGGAATTCTGGATACTGGTGCAGATACTACTGTGATATCAAAAACATCTTGGCCTAGTAGCTGGCCCCTGGATAGGTCCTCTTCCACCTTACAAGGCGTGGGGACAGCTGCCGCACCCCTCAAGAGTAGTAAGATCTTAAAATGGCAAGATGAGGAAGGACATGAAGGATGGTTTCAACCATTTGTCTTGGAACATCTCCCCATTAATTTATGGGGTCGAGATGTACTTAACGACATGGGAGCTGTTCTCACAACCCAGCCAGTTCAGGGCATGATGAAAAAGCAAGGATATATTCCTGGGAAGGGATTAGGGAAATATTTACAAGGAAGACCCCATAGTGTTGCCGAAGGATGTCAGATAGTCAGACACCAAAAAGACAAAACTGGAATAGGAAATTTATATTAAGGGTCACTGTGGAGCCTCCTAAACCACTACCAATCACATGGAAATCCAACGAGCCCGTGTGGATTGAACAGTGGCCCTTATCTAAGGAAAAATTGGAGGCAGCTCATTTATTAGTACAAGAACAACTTTTGGCTGGACATATTGTCCCATCTACATCCCCCTGGAATACTCCTATATTTGTTGTTAAGAAAAAATCAGGAAGGTGGAGATTATTACAAGATTTAAGGGAAATTAATAAAACTATGATGCCAATGGGGGCTACTCAACTTGGATTGCCCACACCAGTTGCTATTCCAAAAAATTGGCACATGTTAGTAATAGATTTGAAGGATTGTTTCTTTACCATACCCTTGCATCCTCAGGATTGCGAACGCTTTGCATTTAGTATTCCCTCAGTCAACTTTAAGGAACCATCCCATAGATATCATTGGGTGGTGCTGCCCCAAGGGATGGCTAATAGTCCCACCATGTGTCAAGTCTATGTGGCAACTGCTCTTCAACCATTAAGGAGAAAACATCCGTACATGTATATAATTCATTTTATGGATGATATTCTACTTGGAGCCAGGGAAGAAAAAGAGCTTTATGAGGCCTATGCCAAACTGCAAAATGACTTGCAAGCCGTTGGGTTGGTTATTGCCCCCGAGAAGGTTCAAAAGAATTTTCCATATCAATATTTAGGACATGAATTATTACAAAAGGGAATTCGACCTCAAAAGTTACAAATTAGAATAGATACTCTGAAAACTTTAAATGATTATCAAACACTGTTAGGAGACATAAATTGGCTAAGACCTTCCTTACAATTAAGCACAGGACAGTTAAAACCCCTCTTTGATATTCTTAAGGGAAATGTATCACCCACTTCCCCCAGACAATTGAATGAAGAGGCCAGGGAATGCTTGAAAATGGTACAGGAAGCTTTAGAACAAGCTCATTTAAATTATGTAGACTATTCAAGGAAACTGTTATTTGTGGTTTTTGCATCAAAACATTCTCCAACAGGTGCCTTTTGGCAGGAGGGCCCTATTCTATGGGTTCACTTACAAGCTTCACCCTCCAAGGTTGTTTTGTCTTACCCACAGGCAGTGGTTTCCTTGTTATTTAAAGCCCATAAAGTAAGCCTACAAACATTTGGTAAAGAACCAGACATGTTTATTACCCCTTATAATAAGGATCAGATCCAAATTTTATCTCAAAATTATGTTGATTGGGCTTTGTTTGTTTGTACCATTAATAGTCAATTTGATAATCACTATCCAGATAATAAGTTGTGTCAGTTTTTTAAGCTCCATCCGGTGGTTTTTCCAAAAATTATTTCCAATCAGCCCTTGAATCAGGCTCGCCTAGTATTTACTGATGGATCCTCCAATGGCAGAGCTGCAGTTGTCTCCCAAGGTAAAGTTGAGACCTTACAGTTGACCAATTGCTCTGCACAATTAGCAGAGCTAAGGGCCGTACAATTGGCACTATCTTTGTTCCCAGATGAAGCCTGCAACATATATACTGATAGTGTATATGTTTCTCAAATTATGGAACCCTTGGAGACTGCTTCTTATGTGGCACCTGTGTCTTCGATTTGTTCTTGCCTATTGCAGGTGCAAGCTCTTTTATGGCAGCGAACTTTGCCTGTGTTTGTGGGTCATATTCGGGGACATTCATTGTTGCCAGGCCCCTTGGCCCAAGGTAATAGTGAGGCTGATTTTCACACCAAACAAATTTTGCTTGCCTTAAATTTAGTCACTAATTATGGTAAAGCTGTTGCTATGCATAATAAATTTCATCTTAATGCAAATTCCTTAAAATTTCATTGTAATATTACCAAAGAACAGGCTGTTCATATTGTTACTCATTGCCCTCACTGTGCTCAGTTTATATCCTCCCCTAATTTGGGAGTGAATCCCCGAGGTCTTGCACCCAATGATATTTGGCAAATGGATGTTACACATGTTCCATCGTTTGGGAAATTACACTTCGTCCATGTTACCATTGATACCTTTTCTGGTATGATTTTTGCCTCAGCTCACAGTGGGGAAAAAATAAGAGATGTTAAGAACCATTGCCTACAAACATTTGCCTATTTTGGGGTTCCCCGCCAAATAAAGACTGATAATGGCCCAGCCTATGGTAGTGTGTCCTTTAATAAATTTTGTGATGAATATAATATTACCCATAAGACCGGGGTTCCTTATAATCCACAAGGCCAGGCTATAGTGGAAAGAGCACATTTAACCTTAAAAAATTATCTTGAAAAAACAAAAAGGGAGGAGTTTACCTCACCTCATGCAAGATTATCCTTTATTTTATATATTTTAAATTTTTTACTAGTAGATAAGGATGCATTGTCTGCAGCAGACAGACATTGGAAATGATCCCAGAAGGCACTGGGCTTAGTGAAATGGAAAGAATTATCATCAGGTATATGGAAAGGCCCTGACCCTGTATTAGTCAGGGTGAGAGGTTCTGTTTGTGTTTTTCCCAAAGATGCTGAAAGTCCTGTTTGGATTCCTGAGCGTTGTGTGCGCCCTGTCACTACACAGCCTCGTCCTGTCACTACGCAGCCTCACCCAAGTGGAGATCTACTGGAGCATTGTGATGAACCACGCAATTCGGATGTCAATGGGGATAAGCAGCTTGATTTGACTGGTCATAGCTCCCACCAAGACTACTGGAAAAACTGCTGCTAATTCTAATAAACCAACAATTTCTTTATGTTAATATTAATGTTACTACTTGTGTGCAGCCTCTTTATGGAGAGTGGTTTCTAGCAGGACTCAAACTGGCCAGAAGGCTCCTTAAAGGATGGGCTAGAGGTCCTTGTCTTTTGGAGTCCTAGCCTTTGGGGCAGCCACAGCAGGATTGATATTGCCGCCTTCACAGACAGCAGATCCAGTCCCAGGCAGTTACTAAGCAGGTGCTCGTGTTGCTGGCACGAGAGAACCCTTCTGCCCAGGTTTGGTTCAGCATTTACTGAGAATAGTTAGTCAATGACGGGCAACTCCTTTGCAGTCCTTACCTACCTAAGACAGGGGCCCTGAGGCTGGCAGGGATTCCCAATGACGGGTAATTGGTATTGACGGAAGGTGACCTAAGACAGACCCTATTCGTCTATAAAATAAAAACGGGGGACCTGTAGGACCCCAAAGGGCTGCTATGCCCTGGCTGAACCTTTTCGTAT
>NW_021623799.1:0-1442 GCF_004785775.1 Grammomys surdaster | reverse complement strand
GGAGGGGGTAAGAGGGTCCAGGTGGTGGAAAAGTACAAAATCTTCTTGGCCTGTGCCTTGAAACATGTCATGGTCTATATGGTACACTGCCTTGAATTATGATCTACCTGCAGTTCTTCAGAAGATATGGTACACTGCTTGAGTTATGGTCTCCCTGCTATTCTTAAGAAGACATGGTACTCTGCTTTGAGTCTATCTGCAGTTGCTAAGCAGGATCTTGCAGTTGCCAAGTTTCAGAGGACATTGTGCAGGTGGGGAAAGGTAGGGGGTAAGGGTAAGGGCGAGGGTCCTGGCTTCTGGCATCTCCCCCTTCTCTGTTTAGTTAGAGAAGGCGTCTTATGTTCAATCCCAACTATGTGAGTTTTGAATTTGGATGTCTAATTATGGGGGGTCTTAGACAAGTTCACAACCCCAAAACACTGATGTGAGACGAGTCACATCGATGGTCGAAGGCTTTAGGCTGTCGACGATGGGCAACGTCAAGGGACTCTGATGTGGGTGAAAGGAGGGTGAGAGCCCTGTCTTAGGCCATGTAGGTTGCACCCACTCCCAGCACCACGCACTCCTTTTCGGCTGGATTGGGTGGGCCCCTGGGAAGTGGACCTACAATAATCCCGTCATTGGGCTAACTCACAGCCATCCTAGTCTCTTGTAAATGTTCAAGTTACCAACCATTTGTCAGTTTGGGGTGTAATATTGTCATAAAGGAAGGCTCACCAATGTTAGCGGCCATATCAAGGGTGGCCTTGGTTTAGGAAAAAGCCAATTTTTGTTGTGGTGATCGAGAGGCCAAGCTCTCTAGCGAGAGAAATGAGGGCAAAGCCAGGCATACCAGAAACCCTTCTGGAGGGCGTGGAAGTCTAGGGGTCAACTGTAGGGGGAGGCAGGGGAGCTGACAGCTGTGTCAGTCTCCTGCGGAGTCACTTCTGGATCCTCTGCAATTTTCAGCTGATGGTAATGAACTTCAACTGCCTTCTTGATGGCAGCATCAACCTGGTTCCCTGGATGACAGGTCACGGGCGATGATCTCTGTCTTGCTCAATCTTGATGTCGTGCGCACATCCTCCCAATGAGGGTCCGTCCGGATGGGTCTGTGCCTCGAGCCCCACGTCTGGGTGCCACTTGACCCGACCGGCGGGTCCTGGTTACTCGTGGGGGTGAGGAGGACTGCAACCTGCTATTCTTCAGAAGATATGGTACACTGCTTGAGTTATGGTCTCCCTGCTATTCTTCAGATGATATGGTACACTGCTTTGAGTCTATCTGCAGTTGCCAAGCAGGATCTTGCAGTTGCCCAGCTTCAGGGGACCTTGTGCAGGTGGGAAAAGGTAGGGGGTGAGGGTAAGGGCGAGGCTCCTGGCTTCTGGTCTATCTGGGTTAGAACTTCTAATAGCAGGCATCACGGGTGATTCAATTTTACCTGGAAAGAAAAAAGAAGGGGA
>NW_021623798.1:0-2525 GCF_004785775.1 Grammomys surdaster | reverse complement strand
CCTCAGGCCGCTGGAACCGTAGGATCTCCCTCCCTGATGTGGGGACCTGCCACGGCGGCGGGCTTGCGCCGCTGTGGCGGCCTTTTTTTAAATTTTCCCCACATTTGGCGCATCCAACGTGGGGCACAGACACCCATGGACTTCAAGGACTGGGCCACCCCAGTCTGCTACAGGACGCAGCCGAGCTTCCCGCCGCCTTGTCCGGTGCTGTGAGAAATCGACTCAGTGAAGATTCCGCGCTTCTCCCATGCTGACTAAAGCCACAGCTACTTAATCGCTCACTTAGAAGATCTCTGCGTTCCAGCCACGAGGACCCACATCTCCAAACAAGCTGGCCAGGCTGCCGAGTCTGCTAAGCAAGTACAGTCTCTCCCACGGGTGCTGCTAGGGCCTCTTTCTTCTTCCCCTATCTCTCTTCTCGGCTGTGGGCTGTCCGACGTGAGCCCACATGCCCCCCGTCTCAGCCCTCCGAGCCAAGGGCTTGAGACCAATCGGTCCCTGGCTGCCCCAGAGCACAGGAGATCCCCAACCCCTTTCATTTTCTCGGCAGTGGGTTGTCCGACGTGAGCCCACGTGCCCCAAGAGCTCTGCATCCCCGTGGAACCTGAGTGAAAATTCCCCATGCTGGGCGGGGCCCCGCCGCGCTCGCCTGGTGTCGCAGGGAATAAACTCAGCCAAGATCCCGTGTCACGACAGACACACGGACACACAACACAACAGAGATTCACGCCCGCGCGTGCCCACGCATGGGCCTACATCGTTCCCTACAGGTGGTAGAGGATCCGGACAAAGCCAGCTCCAAGAGTATCCCCCGCTGGCGTCCGCCAAGACCCTCTCCATGGAACCGTGAGTAACTCCAGCCTAGTCCCTAAGACTAGACGGCTCTCTATATCCTTTCTCCCTCTTTCTCTCTCCACGTGTTTCGGGCCAACATTTTCTCTAAATCTTAACTACCACTAGCTCCTACCTGACTCAAAAGACTAGATCTCTCTCCCTCTTCTCCACGTGTTCGCTACAAAATGGCGGAGACCCCTTAATCGCCATTCTTTACCCCTCCCCCCAAGAAATCTCCCGCGCTCTGCCTGCCAAGAGGTTTGCCCCTCCCCCAGGGGTTAACTTTTCACGCTAAAATTCCTCCACTCCCCGCCATTTGCGGCCGGCTGGTTATACCCCAGCTGACTTGCCTGTAAAACAGAGCTGGCTCTCTGTTTGTCCCTTCCCCACTAGTCCCCTTCTAAGTCATTTGCGGCCAGCCATCACCCAGCTGGTTTGCCTGTTAGCAGAGAGAGTCTGAGACTCCATCTGCGCCCCTTCGCCTTTGTCTAACTTACAATTTCTTTCTCAACCTCTAGGTGTCACACAGCCTTTCACTCCTTCTGACTCTGCTACCAAACTTCTATGTTTTTCACTTTAAACTTTTCTTCAAAGTTAGCCTTTCTTTTCTCTAAGAAAAACAACAGGGGGAATTCCTTGGCCTCTCTGCTAGAACATCCAGGTGGTAACCCAAACCACCACATGGCAAAACAGGCCTTTCCTCCACTACTTCTAAATCTACCATTAATGCCTTTTCCCCTAACAGGAATGCCTAGAACAACAGTGTTTGTGCTTTTCAACCCAAAATTTTTTGCTTTTGTTTAAATGTCTCCTTTTCACTCATGATATATTCTCAACAATTTTTTTTCAACTTTTAAAATTTCTTCAAGATATGAAAGTCATCTAAATTTACTTCCACAGGTTAAATCAAGAAGCTGATCAACATCTTTCAGCTATTAATTAACAAATAGTTTCCTTTTACAGACAAACTGTTGCTGCCTACATAATTAATATGATTTTCTTCCACAGCCAGCTAAAACAGACTCAAAGGTGACTTCTAAAACTAAAATTTCTCCAAACACCTTTGCTTTCTAGGATCTCAACGACACACCATGACGTACCTGATCCCAAGTAGCCTAATGCTTGCTACCTCTTTACAGACATCCCCCTGCTGGGGTGCCGCTTCTCTGTTGTGATTTTTCTACAGGTGCTCCCACAAGTCCAACAGAGACTTATAGAGCCTCCTGGAACCTGCCTAGGATGCCATGCTGTCTTCTTACAGCCACACCGCCTGACTACAGATTCCAGAGACACGCTGAGATCCAGAGACACATGCCAAGATCCAGAGATGCTGAGTCCTGTGGACAGATTCAGACCTTCCAGCTACAAATGAACTCTTTTGCCAAAGTCAAATAACTAAAGTTACATGTTAGTGAGGAAAACGTAATGTCTATCTAGATTAGTCAGATATTACTACCCTCAAACTGTAACACATAAATTCAATTGATTCAATGATCCCTTACCTTCCCTACCCCCCACCCTGCTCCCCTTTACCCTGTGACATAATTATGCTAATACCTCTGGCCTACGTAGTGCTTTCTTTCGACTTCCTCATCCAAAATTTTCACAGTGACCCCCCTTTTTTAAAAAAAGTAAAGGGAGGAGATGTGGGACTGCATAAGGGTATCCTGGGTCATGGTTGAGCAGGTACT
>NW_021623797.1:0-8830 GCF_004785775.1 Grammomys surdaster | reverse complement strand
AGGGGAACCAAAACCTGGAAGAGAAACGGGCGAGAGAAAGGAAGGACCCAAGCAAACGGTTGCTTGTCAAGAGCCGTGTATTTTAAAAAAGGCAAGCTTTTTATAACAAGCTCGGGTTGGGGAGGGGGAAGGCAGGTGGGGTCATGGAAAGGTACAGCTTCTTCTTGGCCTGTGCCCTAGAACATTTTGTGGTTAGGGGCTTTTCTCAGAAGTAGCTATCTCTTTGTGCATCAGCTTTCAGCAGGATGAGGCATAGTCAAGGTATTCAACTGAACAGGATGTAGGTGGGTGACAAGGCTTCGGTTTCCAGGCGAGGGGGAAGGCTGGCAGGGGTCCCTGTTAGGGGTCCTGGTCTCTGACATCTCCCCCTTCCCTGTAAACTAAAGAGGGCGTCTTTAGAGGAAGAAACTCAAGGATGGGCGAATTTGGGAGGGCATCCCGGCCGTAGGCAGTTCGCGGTCCCAGAAGGGCAGCAAGGCCATTGAGAGGCACCGTTGGTAGACAGTCTTGGCTGTCTGTCAAGACCAAGTTCGTGGTCATGAAGGAGAAGGGGAGACCACTCTCTCACGTGCAATGGCAGCTAAGGCCCGTGAGGTGCAAGAGCTGGTCCCCTTGCGATCCCCATACCCACTCCTGGTGCAATGGAAGCAAGTCGTCAGGGTGCAGGGGCTATGAGGTCGCGTCCTGTTTAGTGCCAGGCTTGCAGTTAGGCCAAGGCTGGGATGTAGCTAGGCCAAGGCCGGGATGCAGCTGTCGAGGCAGCTATTGGGAGGTTCTTTCAAGCAATAGCAGGGGCAAGCCAATTCAACGGGGTGGGGTAGAGACGCCTGTCTTCAATTATCTAGGGATACGGAAGGTCAGCCAAGAGAGCCAGGAGCTCCCCTGTAGGGCCCGAAAGTTAAGAGGCCGGCCAAGGGAGGGGCGCGCGGGCCCCACATCTTCATCTTCAGGTTGTGTCACCACCACATGGGCGACAGCCTCGGTGTCATCCTCTGCTTTTAGCTGATGGTAGTAGACTTCAACTGGTCTTTTAACTGTGGAATCTATCTGGTTTTTAACAAAACTTGTGAGGCGATTAAAAGCCCAAGGGCCAAAGGAGAGAAGCAAAAGAATACCAACAAGGGGCCCCAATATAGTGGGCAGCAGGGTAGTAAGCCAAGGGGAGGTAGAAAACCAATTTTTGTACCAAGATTCTTGTTGTTCTCTTGCTTTCTTTCTCTCTTCAAGGCTCTTTTTAACTTTCTCTAAACTGTTTTTCACCAAACCTGTCTTATCTGAGTAAAAGCAACACTCTTCTCTAAGGGCCACACACAATCCCCCCTCCTTCAAAAAGAGTAGGTCAAGTCCTCGTCGGTTTTGGAGGACCACCTCGGAAAGGGAGGCCACTGACTCAGTGAGGTCTTGGATGCCCTCTCTCAGGTGACCAAGGTCCTGATCAATTAAAGACTGAAGGTGGGCAAAATTTTGGTCATTCCTTACAAGGGACGCAATACCCGTTCCTGCCCCGACTGCACCCAGACCCAGGATGACTGAGAGGGTGAGCGCAGTCAGAGGCTCTCTCTTGTCTCTGTGTGGGACCCCGGATTCAAAGAAGCGTAGGAAGGACTCGGGCTCATAAACAAAAAATTGAGGGAGGACGGTAACAACAACACAATAATCATGGGAAAGGAATCTGGAGGTGGAGATGTAAGCGGTCAGTCCATTTGAGCAGGCAAAGAGGGTATTATTAGGCGCAACCACATACAGATAGGTTGTATTGATAGTGAGAGTCTGATTGCAAACAGGGAAAAGATCTCTAGGGGGAAGCATCTTGGGCCCAAGCAGGCAGGTGCCCATGCCAGAGATAGAGGCTAGGGTCAATCCACCCTCAGGGTTTGGGAGGGGAAGGAGGGTTAAGGAGTTGTTGGTAAACTGGGGGTCTGCGAAGGTCGCAATGCCTTCATAAAATGGTGGGGTAGGGTCAAAACACATCCAACACTCAGGAAAAGCAGAAGAATTAGCCACGCGCATGGCTTCAAGGGAAGCATTGGCCAGAGAGACAATAAGGTCTGCAGAGCGAGGGGGTCCCCCGGGAATGGTGGGCTGAAAAAGAGTGACCAGAGGGACAGCTGAGGCATGGGGAAGGAGGAGGGGACTGGTAGGGCGTCGAGCGGGAGGAGGAGCGGGCTGCCGCAGGGCAGGATTTGGGCCTAGAGCAGCCTGATGTTTGTTGGGGATTTCTTTAAGGAGCTTAATGGTAAAGAGGAGTCCTGGATTCCAGCTCTTAAAGTAGGCGCGGAGACCCCAGGTGTACCCCGAGCCTGTCCAATCTTGGGACTGGCCCGATGAGGTGAAGAAAATGGATATGGGGTTGCACCAGCCACGGCAAAGCATGTAGGGGTTACTGGGCATGGCAGAGCGGTTGACAGTGATATAGTCCCAGGAGGATGAAGGCTTCCAGTATGTGTCTCCCGTGGTTTCACATCCCCACGAAGCGCAAAAAAAGTCTGCAACCCCTCCACACCGATAGCCTGTGCCATGAGGGCGGTGACGGGGACCAGGGCAAACATAAATTCCCCTTCTAAGAAAGTTGTGGAGGGTAGAGCGCCCTGGGGCCGAACGACAGGGTTCGAATTTTGTTGTGTCTCGCTCAGGAAGATTGGGGGCCCCCTCCAGGGGCCAGACCTGGTCTTCCAGCCCCCAATATGGATCAGCCCCCACAGCCAGAGCACAAAGGTCGATGTGGAGGACGGGCCAATGGGGAGAGGTACCAAGGGAGGAGCTGGAGTTGACCATGTCTCCGGCTTGATTGATGATCACCCAAGTGAAGTTGTACACCATATAAGGATTGTGAGGCAGGTTGATGGCTGTAGCAACCAAGGTCCAAGTCGCCAGGAGCGAGGTGGATAGCAGCATCCTTGGGGCTCCTGCAAGAGAGCACATTTAGGCGTTCTCAGGGGGGTTCCCTGGAAGGGGGTCACAATTTTTAGGAGAAGAGTCCATTATTTTTATCAGTCTGTCTGGTAGCCAGCGTGCACTCTGTTCTTTGGAGTCATAGATGTACGCATGTCCCTTCCCCCAGATCAGGACTGGGTCGGGGCCATTCCACCTATGTGTAAGTGGATCCTTCCACAAGGCCCTGGCATAGGACTCCGCTGTGGAAGGGTGCCAGAACCTGTCTGCAGCAGATCTGCCCCTCTCATCGAGGGTTAGGAAATTGAGGACAAACAAGGCATGGTTTAGTAACGCCTTACAATTTCCCTTTTGGGGGTAGAGAATGCCCCCTGAATGTTGCAACTTTAAGAGCATGTTTTTTAGAGACTGATGTGCCCTTTCAACAATTCCCTGTCCCTGAGGGTTATAGGGAATGCCTGTGATATGTTTAATGTTGAGCTGAGCACAAAACTGTTTAAAGGCAGTGCTCGTGTATCCAGAGCCGTTGTCAGTCTTAAGAACCTTGGGCAAGGTTACATAGGCAAGGCAGGAGATCAAATGATTAACAACATGTTTGGTGGCCTCTCCAGCCTGTAGTGAAGCACAGAGAAAGCCACTGAAGGTGTCAATGGAGACATGAATGTATTTAAGTTTACCAAAGGGGGCAAAATGGGTAACATCCATTTGCCACAAATCCCCTGGAGTAAGACCTCGGGGGTTCACCCCCAAATGGGGCTCAGGCAGGAGGGTAAGACAGCCTGGACACTGGCGGACAACCTGGCGTGCTTGCTCTCTGGTGATGGAGAACAGCCGCCGGAGGGTCTGGGCATTCAGGTGGTGGAGTCGATGAGCCTCCTGTGCCCTCTGGACGGCATCAGGGAGTGTGGCCAGTGTCACCAGAGGTGTTTGAGAGTCCCTGGTGGCCCTATCGACAAGGTCATTACCCCCACTAAGGGGTCCAGGGAGGCCAGAGTGGGCACGTATGTGTCCCACAAAGAACGGGTGTGATCTGGCCAGGATTAGCCTCTGTAGCTCAGAAAAAAGTGGGGAGGCATTGGTGGATGGCCTAATAAAAGGAACAGTTTCCAATAGAGGCACTGACTGAGCCACATATGCACTATCAGTAAACAGGTTAAAGGCACGGTCTGGGAGAGCCTTAAAGACCTGAATAACTGCAACCAACTCCACCAACTGTGCCGAGGAAAATTCTGTTTGGACTCTAGAAACCCGTCCATCGAGATGAAAGGCTGCAATCCCGGAGGAGGATCCATCTGTAAAGACTAGAGATGCCTGGGGAATGGGAGAGTTTTTGGTAATTCTAGGGAAGACCACTGCCTGGTGCTCAAGAAACTGTATAAGCTTATCAGAAGGATAGTGGTTGTCTATCTTTCCCTGAAACGAGACACAATTGACAGCCCAGTCATCTGAAGTCTGTAAGAGCCATTTGACCTGAGCAGCGTTGTAAGGGAGGCTGACAATGTCAGGGTCTCTACCAAAAAGTTTGAGGGAAGTCTCTCTTCCTAGTTTTATTATTTGTGCCACCAGGGACGGATAGGTGGGCAAAACCTTAGCGGGGGTGGCAGGCAGGTGGAGCCAATATAAAGGCTTGGATTGCCATAAGAGTCCTGTGGGGGCGAACACAGTGGGGAGGATCAACAGCCACAAAGGGGAAGCAGGAGAATAATAAGTAACAGTCTGTTGTTGAATAGCCTTCTCCACACGCGCAAGGGCGGAGGCGGCCTCAAGGGTCAGTGTGCGGGGGGAAGAAGGATCTGAATCTCCCTGAAGAATGTCAAAAAGAGGTTTAAGTTCTCCAGTGGTCAGCTTCAGGTAGGGGCGTAGCCAATTTATATCTCCCAGGAGGCGCTGAAAGTCATTAAGTGTGCGCAGGGAGTCCTTTCTGAGCTCAATCTTTTGGGAAAGAATCTTAGAAGGGTGAAGCTCAAAGCCTAAGAATAAATGGGGAGGCTGAAGCTGGACCTTTTCGGGGGCTATCTGTAGCCCAAGGTCCTGGAGAGCAGTGATCAGCTGCTGGCCTGTCCCATGTAGGGCAGTCTCATCAGGACCGGCCAGAAGGATATCATCCATGTAATGAATGATGTACAACTCGGGATGTTGAAGGCGGAAGGGGTCAATGGCTTGCGCCACGAATTTTTGGCATAGGGTAGGACTATTAGCCATGCCCTGGGGCAGGACCCTCCACTGGAACCGGGGAGATGGTCCAATGCAGTTAACAATGGGAAGACTAAAAGCAAAGCGCTTGCTATCCTCTGGGTGTAGAGGAATGCAGAAGAAGCAATCTTTCAAATCAATGACCATTTTGTAATATCTTTTAGGTATGGCCACAGGGGAGGGGAGGCCAGGCTGGAGGGCTCCCATCGGAACCATGGTCTTATTAACTTCTCTGAGGTCTTGGAGCAGTCTCCACCTACCCCCCTTTTTCTGGATCACAAATATAGGGGTATTCCAAGGGGAGGTAGAAGGCTCAATGTGGCCAGCATCTAGCTGTTCCTGCACCAACTGCATGGCCGCAGTGAGCTTGTGTTGAGGAAGGGACCATTGGTCAATCCAGACAGGGAGATCTGATTTCCAGGTGATCCTGTCTGCCTGGAGTGCAGGGGGAGCAATGGCCCTCAGGAAAAATTTGAGTCATAACCTAGTCCTGAACGCGAGGTCTTTGGCAAGACCTCAAGGGGAGCAGGAATTCCCTGGTTGTTTTTACCCAGGCCCTGGCCAGGAATAAATCCCTGATCTAGCATCTGATGGGTGACAGCCACAGAGGGGCTGAACATGAGAACTCCCATTTGACTCAAAATGTCTCGGCCCCACAAATTGATAGGGAGGCCTGGAACAATGAAAGGTCTGACGTGTCCAGAGTTGCCCTCAGGGTCCTCCCAGGTTAGCAATTGGGAACTCTGGAGGGTATTGGTGGACTGGCCAATGCCTTGGAGGTGGGTCAGAGAGGGCTGGCAGGGCCAGGAAGGGGGCCAAGAGGCCTGGGAGATAACTGTGGAGTCAGCCCCAGAGTCCAGAATGCCCACAAAGGCTTTGCCATTAAGCTTAAGTTTTAATTGTGGGCGTTCTTGTGAAATTCTTTGAACCCAATAGACATCTGAGGACCCCGGGGTGGAGGCGCCCCGGGATGAGCCCAGTGAAGGCGAGGTCGTGTCCAATGGGAGGGGAAGGGCCTGTGCAAGGCGCTGTCCCTGGCGAATATGGATGGGGCCTCGGGAGCTTGCAGCCAAAACCTTAATCTCTCCCACATAGTCATTATCAACAATCGAGGGGAAGACAGTGATGCCCTGGAGCGTGGCAGAAGCTCTGCCCAAGATGAGATAGTAAGTTTTAGGCGGAGGGGGGCCAAAGACCCCTGAGGGAATTATCTGGACTCCTTTATCCGCCTCTAATATTGTATCGGTGGAGGCACAGAGGTCCATTCCCCCGCTCCCTGGGGTAGCCCGGCGGAGGGCTGTGACTGGCTTGGGAGCTGCTGTTGAAGGGTCTGGCGTGGCCCCGCCTGGCTGTTCCCCGAGGCCGGCAGGAAGGTGACTGGTTGAGGGGCCCGGGGCTGGCCCCTCACTCCGTTTCCCGGAAGGGGAGAAAGAGGGTTTCCCAGAATATCAGTCCTAGAGCGACAGGTATTAGCCCAGTGTCTACCCCGCCTGCAGCGAGGGCAGAGGGCAGAAGGCAAAGGGCGCTCTCTCCCCGCTTGGGGGAGGGCTCTATCTGAGGGGCACTGGCGAGCAAAGTGGCCAGTTTGGCCGCACCGAAAGCAGGATGTATGATTCTGGGCGGCGCCAGTAGCAGCACCCACAGCCAGATTTATAGACTGGGAGACTTTCTGAGCGAAGGGATCTACATCTTTGCAGAGTTTAATCATTTCATCTAGGTCTTTGTCCTTATACCTGCCCCTGAGGGCGGTCCTGCACGCTAAATTGGCGTTCTCATAAGCCAATTGCAAAAGGAGTTTATTGTTCTCCTGACCCGTCCCCCAAGTTCTCTCTGCTGCCTCCAGGAGGCGAGCGATGAATTCTGAGAACTCCTCATTAGCCCCCTGAGTAACCTTCGTTAAAGGGGAAAGGACTGAACCCTTCATAGGAATCGCTCTCCAGGCACTCATGGCGGCCGAGGAACTTTGGGCCAGAAGGCCCAAAGAGAATTTCTGTTGCCTCTGATCTGTGGCATACTTGCCCCTCCCTAAAAGTTTATCGAGAGTCCACCTCGAAGCGGGGCGGCGGCCCGAGGAGAGATTACTCCGAGCCTGCTGGCGGCAGCGATCAGCCCAATCAGCCTGCCAGGAAAGGAACTGGCCACGAGTTAGCACGGCCTGGGCGACTGAAAACCACTCATTGGGGGTCAAATAGCCACCGCCACCCAGGCTTTCAAGGAGAGACAGCGTAAAGGGGGCGTTCGGTCCATAATCCCGGACCGCCGAGTTCAAATCTTTGAGTTGTTTAAAACGGAGCTTTTTAAAGACTGTGGCGGGGGGAGCAGGCGCAGGAGGAACGGGAGCGTCCGGGGGAGCGGGTGTTTCCTCCTCGCTTTCGCTTCCTCCCTCCTCTGAAGCACTCTCGTCCGAGGAATCATGAACTGGGCCCGGGGGAGGGTCACCCGTAGGGGGCGCGGGATTCGTGGGCGGGGACCCCTGGTTAGTTGTGGAAGAGGGCTGGGGGTCCGTAGCAGGGTCTGAGGACCCATGGCCGGAGCGGGTAACCGGAAAAGCCAAGTGCAAGGAAGGCTGGGGTGCACAAAGAACTGAAAGGCGCGCGACCTGATCCTGAAGGCGGAGAATGTCAGTCAGTTCCCGGAGCTGATCAGAAAGGTGAGCGCGAACGGAAGACAGAGAAGCAGGCAGGTCTGGCCCAGATATGAGGGGAAAAGTCAAAGTTCTTAGAGGAGGCTGATCAGAAGCATGTCGGCGGGCAGCTTCCACCTCAAGGTTGGCTGTATCAGGAAGATCTAAGGAATCAGGAAGCTGGGAAGAGGGCGAGAGAGGGGACGCGGCGGCATCACTCCCGCAGGCGGGAGCAGTGGAAGGGAAGACAGGAGCAATAAAAGAAGTAGAAGAAACTTCGGGAGGGGGGCAGGGAGGCGCGGAGGGTAGAACATATGGAGGCGGACGCAAAGGAGAGGAAGAGAGGAGGGGGGGCGATGGCAGAGGGGGATAAAGGCGAACGGGGGAAGGCTTAGATGAAGTGACCGACACATCAAGGATGGAAAAGGAGTCAGATGTCCGGGAGGGCGGTCTAAGGGGATCAATCTCCCTGGCGGGGCCAGCTTCATTGGTCAAGGTGTCTGATGGATCTTGGTCGCGATTGGAATTTCGCGACCCAGGACGAGACTGGCTAAGACAATATTCAGCCACCGAAAGCAGTTGGCGCTTTCCCTCATCTCCCTGAGCATCCTCAATGACATCTCTAATTAAACCCCAAAAAGAAAATATTGTCTTTGTTATTCCCTCATCTTTATCCTTGGCTATTTTTTCATTTAATTCTCGTCCAACTTTCTGCCATTTCTTTGGATGTATAGTCGGTCCATCAATCATAAACCAAGGACATTTTTCATCAACAAAAATAAAAAATTTTACGAGATCCTTTTTCTTTACCCTGATTCCTCTCTCTCTGAGTGCATCTTTGAGGCCCTTAATGAAACTCGCCTCCTTTGACAATGAATGGCCCATTTCTATGGGACGGAATGAAAATAAAACTCACCGAGGTCGGCAGGTCTAGGGCGGCGACGACTGCCTCTCTCTTCAACGATGTCGCAGCTGCTCTCTCTTGGGGTGTCCGTCCGGAGAGGTCCGTGCCTCGAGCCCCAAACGGTGGGCGCCACCTGTCCCGGCCTGCGGGTCTCGCACGTTGGGCGCCACCTGTCCCGGCCTGCGGGTCTCGGTTATTCGTGGGGGCGAGGGGAACCA